>NC_090652.1:290644709-290879709 GCF_040937935.1 Hyperolius riggenbachi
ATTTTACAAAAGGCAAACAAATAGTAGATACTCTATACATGGATATTGTAAAAAAAATTAAACAATTTTACTTGTTCTGTTATTTTCACTACAGTCCCTTTTTAACCTTCTGGGGACCGCGGAGCGTAAATCCTACGCCGCACTTGTGGCTGCCTAACACTGATGCAGTGTTGGATTTACGTCGCCTGCTTATAGCGCTCCCGATGGGATCGTGCGCACCTGACAGGGGAGATTAAGCTGTTATATGACAGCTGACATCTCCCCTCAGTGATCAGGAGCCATGGCGATTGGCTCCTGATCACGTGATCACTACGATCGCCGGCCGATCATAGTGATCACCGAAAGCAGCGGCAATAGAAGGGGAAGGAAAGGACGGGGATTCACCTTTCTAACATTCCCTTGGCGATCGTTGATCCCCTTTGCTCTGCCCGGCAACTCTGCTCACTTTGCCTTGAGTGTCGGGTCGCAGCTTGATGACGTCATCAAGCCGCAACCCGGAACTTATTGGCATTGTGAGCGGGGATGACGGCCAGAGCGGAGGGAGCTAGAGCTGCTCATCACTGGGAGGTGAGTAAAGGCTGCTGGCAATATGGGGGACACCTGACTATACTGGGGGACACCAATGGCTAGCTATCTACACTGGGGATCTGGCTGCCTGCCCCCTTAAATGCGCCCCCCCCCCAACCTAAAATGCTGGTCCTTCAGCTGGTTTAGGCAGCCGGTCCCCAGAAGGCTAAAGTAATCCAGAGCCGGAGCTCGGGTTCAAAATAAGACGTCACCCTGAAGAGAGGGAAGCCTTGGAATCCTATTGAGGCTTCTCTCAGCAGTCCAAAGCCCCCTGTTGCTAAGCGCTGCCCCTGCATGGCTTACTGCGCATGCAGGGAAGCTTGTGCGGCCACAATGGAGGAAGAGGAGCTGCATGGCCCCAATATTATTAGCAACACTGCTTTGTGACTATTCTTGTGGGGGGTTCAGAGACGAGGGATATATCCGAGCAGCGAGGGAAGCCTCAGTAAGGTACACTTTAAAGGGACACTGTAGGGGGGTCAGGGGAAAATGAGTTGAAGTTACCCAGGGCTTCTAATGGTCCCCCACAGACATCCTGTGCCCGCGCAGCCACTCCCCAATGCTCCGGCCCCGCCTCTGGTTCACTTCTGGAATTTCAGACTTTAAAGTCTGAAAACCACTGCGCCTGCAGTATGGTCTGTGCCTGCGCAGTACGCTCCTGGTGACATCAGTGGAAGCAAGGACACGGCAACGCAGGCGCAATGGTTTTCAGACTTTAAAGTCTGAAATTCCAGAAGTGAACCGGAGGCGGGGCCGGAGCATCGGTGAGTGGCTGCGCGGGCAGAGGATGTCTGCGGGAGACCATTAGAAGCCCCGGGTAAGTTCAACTCCTTTTCCCCCGACCCCCCTTACAGTATTCTTTTAAAGTGTACATGAAGCGAAGGTGATATATAGGCTTTTTTTTCCCCGTTGTCTGACTATCATGCTGATCTTTCTGGCAACAGTAGTGTCTGAATCCCACACCTGAAACAAGCACCAGTCAGACTTTAAATAAGAGCACCAGATTAGCTAAAAGTATTCGGGCCCTATTCACACTAGGGAGATAAGCAGCCGTTTGCTGCTAATATTTTTAAAGCACTAGGGCAATAGTAACTATGTAGCAGTGATCTCACTGCCGCGACTGCCACCAATCGGGGGCGTTTCACGATTAGTGGCAATCGCAAATGCGTTACATGCAGCATTTTTGACAATTCGGGAGCCATCGTGATTAGCATGCTATAGAAGCGCTAATTGCAATCGCTCATCAAAAGCAGATTTGTACAGTAATTTTACTGTGATAATCGCGGTAAAATCATTTGTGCAAAATGCTAGCGCTAAAGTTTTGCCTTTTTCAAGTGTGAATGGGCCTTTAGAGGCAGGGTCAGCAGGACAGCCAGGCTATCTGCATTGTTTAATAGGAAATGAATGTGGCCTCCATATTACTCTCACTAATAATAAAAAAAAACACCATCACAGAAATGTATACATTTTAATATAAATACTTATTAGAGGTACATGTGTCCAAGAGTAAAATGTATTTTTACTTTTGTCCTATGTTGCTGTCACTCACAATACCTGATATAAATCTGGCACCTCTGACAGGAGTTCGAGCAGTCCAACTCCTCATGAGTGATTCCCAGGATTTCCTTGAGGGCCCGTTTCCACTATGGCGAATCTGTATGCGTTTTCTGCACTCACATTCGCATAACCAATACAAGTTAATTAGCCTGTTTCCACTCGTCAGGAAAACAGAGCGTTTTTCTGTGCAGGAAAAATCTGAACAGCAGAGCCATCAGAATTCGCACTCCGCAAGGCTAGTGTGCGATTCGCATACAATGTAATTAATAGGAAATTTGCATGCGTTTTCGCTATGCAAATTTTCCATGCGAATTCACGTACGTTTTCATATAAAATCAATGTAGCACACAGGAACTGACATGGTTAAATTCGCATGCTTACTAACATACGCGAAAAACGTACGCGAATTGGTGTACGAATTTGCATCCGCAACAAATTTGCACCGCACAAGTGGAAACGGGCCCTTATCTTTGCACTCTTCCCTCTGTAGATGCATTTACATTTGGTATAATGAAAATAAATATTGTAACTCCTGGTTCTGTGAGCAGGGATGCTGTCGCTACTTGGCTTGCATCATCCCATTCAGATTGCAGGTTGTCACGACAGCAGCTGAACTCCCTGTGCTGGTGATGTGGCCTCTTTCCAGGTATTTTAGCTTCTACGCAGGTTAACATATTTTCTTGCAGTGGCTGAATAGGCTAAGGGCTCTGCCTCTGACACAATCTCAGCTCTTCCTGTTCAGTAAGCCAGCACCTATTCATTAAGGAGTCCTTGGGCAAGACTCCCTAACACTGCTACTGAGCACGCCTTAGCTCTCTGAGTCGCCAGGAGAAAAGCGCGATATAAATGTTTTTTGTCTTGTCTTCTAGACAGATTAAGGAAAACCTCTGTAGCCGAGAAGTTGTGCATTATGTATATTGCACAGCCATTTTACTCCGTTTGTAAAGCTTGCTGGGGCTTACAATTACAAAGCCGTCACTGCCTGTTATCCTGACGTGAACAAGGTGACCTGTCATTGCCTTGCCTGAGAGTAAAGTGGAGAGAGTAAAAGTCTTGTGTGACCCACAAAGCAGGCTTTTTATTTTGAGCAGTAGATAATATTGAAGGCCCACTCCAGCAAAAAAAAAAAAAAAAAAAAAAAGTGCACAGTTAAAATCTGACAGAACTGACAGGTTTTGGACTACTCCATCTCCTCATGGGGTATTTTCAGGGTTCACTTTGTTTTTAGAAGCATTTCCTTAACCATCTTAGCGGTATGGACGAGCTCAGCTCGTCCATCACCGCCGATGGCTGCCGCTCAGGCCCTGCTGGGCCGATTTCGATGAAATAAAGAGCAGCACACGCAGCCGGCACTTTGCCAGCCGCGTGTGCTGCCCGATCGCCGCCGCTCTGCGACGATCCGCCGCGAGCAGCGGCGAAAGAGGGTCCCCCCAGCCGCCTGAGCCCTGCGCAGCCGGAACAAATAGTTCCGGCCATCGCTAAGGGCTGGATCGGAGGCGGCTGACGTCAGGACGTCGGCTGACGTCCATGACGTCACTCCGCTCGTCGCCATGGCGACAGGAGAAGCCAAACACGGAAGGCTGCTCATTGCGGCCTTCCGTGTTAATTTTGGCCGCCGGAGGCGATCAGAAGAACGCCTCCGGAGCGCCATCTAGTGGCCTTTCATGCAGCCAACTTTCAGTTGGCTGCATGAAATAGTTTTTTTTTTATTTACAAAAAACCCTCATGCAGCCGCCCTGGCGATCTTAATAGAACGCCAGGGTGGTTAAAGAGGAACTGTCGCCAAAAATCTTAAAATTTTAAATACATACAAATAAGAAGTACATTACTTCCTGAGTAAAATGAGCCATAAATTACTTATCTCCCATGTTGCTGTCACTTACAGTAGGTGGTACAAATCTCACATTACCGACAGGTTTTGGACTAGTCCATCTCTTCGTGGAGGATTCTCAGCATGGCCTTTATTCTTTATAAAGACATTATTTCAAAATTATTAATACAAAGATGCTGGCCAGCCTCCCTGCTCTCTGCACACTATTTTGGCAGTTGGACGGAGCAACTGCCATTCACTAACTGCTTTTAAAAATAAAGAAAATCCTGAGAATTCCCCATGAGAAGATGGACTAGTGCAAAACCTGTCGGTAATGTCAGATTTCTACTACTAACTGTGAGTGACAGCAACATAGGACAGAAGTAATTTATGGCTATATTACTCTGAAAGAAATGTACTTCTTATTTATGTATGTTTACATGTATTTAACATTTTAAGATTTTTGCAACAGAGGTCCTTTAAGTTTTTGCCATAGTGCTTTAAAGAGGAACTCCATTGAAAATGATGTAATAAAAAGTGTTTACATTTTACAATAATTATTTATAAATGATTTAGTCAGTGTTTGCTCATTGTAAAATCTTTCCTCTCCCTGATTTACATTTATCACATGACATTTTTACTGCTTGCAGGTGATGTCACAGGAAGGAGATGCTGCTTCTTTGGCAGTTGGAAACTGCTGTAATTTCCCACAATGCAACAAGGCTCCTACAGTGTGATGTCAGTAACACAGTGCTGTGAGGCGCTGACATCACACTGTGGGAGGGGTTTCACCACAATATCAGCCATACAGAGCCCTCTGATGATCCGTTTGAGAAAAAATAAAGATTCCTCATGGGAAAGGGGGTATCAGCTACTGATTGGGATGAAGTTCAGTTCTTGGTAAAGGTCTGAGCCCACTAACGCAGTTGTGCGCAGTTGTTCGCAGTTGTGTCTGCTTTTCAGCATCTGTAACATTGATGTGTTGCTGAAAAGAGGACACAACTGCGTTAGTGGGCTCAGGCCCTTACAGTTTCTTTTTAACGACAGTTGAACTGCCAAAACAGTAAGATACCAGCCAGCCTCCCTATTCACGTGCACACTTTTGTCAGTTAGACTTAAACAGGAACTCCAGTGAAAATAATGTAATAAAAAAAAGTGCTTCATTTTTACAATAATTATGTGTAAATGATTTAGTCAGTGTTTGCTCATTGTAAAATCTTTCCTCCCCCAGATTTACATTCTGACATTTATCACATGGTGACATTTTTACTGTGGGCAGGTTATGTAGCTGCTCCTAGCTGTTTTGGCTGTTACAGACAGCTGTAAACAGCCATTTCCTGTCTGTGAACATTGTTACATTGTGGCAGTTTGCCTAGAGTACCGCGGTACCAGAGTTTCTTGTGGGAGGGGTTTCATCACAAAATCAGTCATACAGCGCCCCCTGATGGTCTGTTTGTGAAATGCAATAGATTTGTCATGTAAAAGGGGGTATCAGCTACTGATTGGGATAAAGTTCAATTCTTGGTCGGAGTTTCTCTTTAAGGTGGCCACTAACTGTCCAATTTCTAGCGAAAAATCGTTTGAGCGATCAGAAATTCTGATCGGACGAAAAATCGTTCACTACACCATCAACTAACCAATCATTTATTCCTATCTATCACGACCACCAAGAAAATCCAAATTTTCGTTCGACGAAAATTCATTTGGGCGACATTTTTTTCACTCGTTCATAATCGATTGTGTCCACCAATAGAGATTATTTACAACCAATCCGATCAGAATTTCTGATCGCTCGAACGATTTTTCGCTAGAAATTGGACCGTTAGTGGCCAGCTTTAGCAAGTGCCGTTCAGGAAATGCTTTTGAAATCAAAGAAAACCCTTTGTAACCCTGATGAGGAGATGAACTAGTCCAAACCCCATTGGTTCTGTCAGATTTTAATGGCTCCCCTTTTTCGCTGGAGTGGTTCTTTAAGATTTTAATGGTCAGTCTCTGCTAAAAAGTTTCAACTGCTAGTTGCAACTCATAAGTATGAAATTGTCACAGAAAATATGGATATTAAACAGCAAAAATAATTACTACTTGTTTTTAATTTACTGACCCCATTTTGCGGACAGGGGGAAAAAAATCTCTAGTAAAACATATACAAGGTGCAAACTCTGTGGCACATCCGTCTCCATTCTGCTCATAATGAGACAGGCAATTCCAGCTTATTTAGGACACATTCAAAAGGACAATTGAACATCGCAATTGCTTTACGGTGCTTTAGCCGAACAGCCGCCACCTGCCATTATGCACCACTGGGCGGCACAGCGGCTAATTGGCTACCGCTCTCGCCTTTAATCACAAAAGTTTCCAGGTTACAGTCTCAGCCAGACGCTATCTTTATAGTGTTTACATGGTTTTCCTCTTACACCCCAATGCGTCCTGGTAGGTTGACTGGATCCCCCTAGATTGGCACCCTGCCGAGAGGCTGAGACTGACAGGAATTGTTCTATGTCATTTCTTTTCTTTTTCTATTTTTTTTTTTTTAACAAATCAAGTTTATTTAATTCAAAAAACAGATACAGGTAACAGAACAGAGGTCACAGACAAGTATTAGGCCTCATACACACATCAGACCATAGTCTTTTGAAAATGAAAGATCACAGACCATTATTACCCCCTTCCATGCAGTATGAGAGCCATACCTTCACAGTCTTTTCTATGGAGCTGAACTCCCCATTAGAAAAAAATCTTTGCAAGATGCTGCACACACAGATGCTGTACAGACACAAAAGATCAGTATCTGCAAAAGATCTGTTCCTGCCAAAGATCCGTTCCTGCAAATTGCATTCATAGCCTATGAGATCTGCAGATCCTCATACACACCTTGTTTAACTGACATTCATCTGCAGATCAGACAATCTGCAGATCTGAAAATCCATCCTGGTGGATCTGATCTGCAGATGAACGTCTGTTAAACAAGGTGTGTATGAGGATCTGCAGATATCATAGACTATGAATGCATTTTGCAGGAACGGATCTTTTGCAGGAACAGATCTTTTGCAGGAACTGATCTGTTGAATGTCTACAGCATCTTTGTGTGCAGCATCTTGCAAAGATTTCTGTCTGATGGGGAGTTCAGCTCCATAGAATAGACTGTGTAGAGTATGGCTCTCATACTACATGGAAGGGGGTAAAATTGGTCTGTGATCTTTCATTTTCAAAAGACTATGGTCTGATGTGTGTATGAGCCTTTAGAGGCAGAGGATCAGCAGGACAGCCAGACAATTTGTGTTGTTTTTAAAAGGTAATAAATATGTAAAAAAAAAAAAAAGTAAGCTGTTAACATCTGTAAGAACCGGCATGGGGGATTCTCAGTTTTCTCTGTTTTCAAAAGCATTTCCTGAACAGCAGTTTAAAGGACAAAAGATACTAACCTGGGGAGTGCTCCCGAAGATGGGTGGCTCCGTACTGCGCATGCACAAATGCACGAGACAGCGCGCTCGCGCATGCACAGCATGGAGCGGCTCTTCTTCTGCAGAAAGACTTCAAGCAGAAAGACTTCTGAAGCCTCAGACAGTGGCGGAGAGCAGTCCCCAACCTGATGGTCGGAGACTGCTAACGGAGGATGCTGCGCTGGAACGAGCGGACCGTGACGAGAACTGGAAGGCCCATTAGGACCCAGAGCCTTCTCTCTCCTTAGGTGAGTATCTGCTTTTGGTTTTAAATTTTGATTCAGACTCCCTTTAAATATCCCCTCCTGGGTTTATGTGACTTGCAGCTCTTGAAGCTGCCGCGCTGGGGTTAATCTTGTGCACAGCGCTGTGTCGGGTTAATCCTGCACGCTCTGGCAATTTATGTTGACTGCAGGGAAGCATTAAGATTATGGTTGTTACTTTAAGAACAATTTGAAGAGCGTTTTTGTAGCTGTGTTGTTGGATTGATCTCTTCCCCAGGGGTCTCTCGGCTATTTGAAATGCACATTCTGCTGCGATCTCGGTATCCAGGGGAGAGTGCGCTGTTAGGAAAAACAAATTGATTGATAAATGGAAAATTGCTTTATCACCTATTTAATTGTTTTGACCTCTTTTGGCAGACATTCCCGTACCTGCCTTAACCACTTGCCGACCGCCCACAGCCCATGGGCGGCGGCAAAGTGGACACCTAAAGGACCGCAATACGCCTTCAGGCGGCGCGTCCTTTAGGCATGCCGGGGGAGCGATCGCGTCATTGATGACGCGCGCTTCCCCCGGCAACTGGCTCCGCCCACCCGCCGTAACATCCCGCCGGCCATACGGAAGCGCCGGCGGGATGTTAACCCCGCGATCGCCGCTACAAAGTGTATAATACACTTTGTAATGTATACAAAGTGTATTATACAGGCTGCCTCCTGCCCTGGTGGTCCCAGTGTCCGAGGGACCACCAGGGCAGGCTGCAGCCACCCTAGTCTGCACCCAAACACACTGATCTGCCCCCCCCGCCCACTGATCGCCCACAGCACCCCTCAGACCCCCCCCTGCCCACCCCCCAGACCCCTGTTTGCACCCAATCACCCCCCTAATAACCCATCAATCACTCCCTGTCACTATCTGTCAACGCTATTTTTTTTTTTATCCCCCCCCCCGCCCCCTCCTGATCACCCCCCCACCCCTCAGATTCTCCCCAGACACCCCCCCAGACACCCCCCCCCCCCCCCCCTGTGTACTGTATGCATCTATCTTCCCTGATAACCTGTCAATCACCCGTCAATCACCCATCAATCACCCATCAATCACCCATCAATCACCCTCTGTCACTGCCACCCAACAATCAGCCCCTAACCTGCCCCTTGCGGGCAATCTGATCACCCACCCACACCAATAGATCGCCCGCAGATCCGACATCAGATCACCTCCCAAATCCATTGTTTACATCTATTCTCTCCTCTAAACACCCACTAATTACCCATCAATCACCCCCTATCACCACCTGTCACTTTTACCTATCAGATCAGACCCTAATCTGCCCCTTGCGGGCACCCAATCACCCGCCAACACGCTCAGATTGCCCTCTGACCCCCCCTTATCAATTCGCCAGTGCATTAATTACATCTGTCCTTCCCTGTAATAACCCACTGATCACCTGTCAATCACCTGCCAATCACCTATCACCCATCAATCACCCCCTGTCACTGCCACCCAACAATCAGCCCCTAACCTGCCCCTTGCGGGCAAACTGATCACCCACCCACACCAATAGATCACCCGCAGATCCGACATCAGATCACCACCCAAGCGCAGTGTTTCTATCTATTCTCTCCTCTAAACACTCACTAATTACCCATCAATCACCCATCAATCACCCCCTATCACCACCTGTCACTGTTACCCATCAGATCAGACCCTAATCTGCCCCTTGCGGGCACCCAATCACCCGCCTACACGCTCAGATTGCCCTCAGACCCCCCCTTATCAATTCGCCAGGGCATTATTTACATCTGTCCTTCCCTGTAATAACCCACTGATCAACTGTCAATCACCTGTCAATCACCCATCAATCACCCCCTGTCACTGCCACCCATCAATCACCCCTGTCACTGCCACCCATCAATCAGCCCCTAACCTGCCCCTTGCGGGCAAACTGATCACCCACCCACACCAATAGATCGCCCGCAGATCCGACATCAGATCACCACCCAAGCGCAGTGTTTCCATCTATTCTCTCCTCTAAACACCCACTAATTACCCATCAATCACCCCCTATCACCACCTCTAACTGTTACCCATCAGATCAGACCCTAATCTGCCCCTTGCGGGCACCCAATCACCCGCCTACACGCTCAGATTGCCCTCAGACCCCCCCTTATCAATTCGCCAGGGCATTATTTACATCTGTCCTTCCCTGTAATAACCCACTGATCACCTGTCAATCACCTATCAATCACCCATCAATCACCCCCTGTCACTGCCACCCATCAATCACCCGCTGTCACTGCCACCCATCAATCAGCCCCTAACCTGCCCCTTGCGGGCAATCTGATCACCCACCCACACCAATAGATCGCCCGCAGATCCGACGTCCGATCACCTCCCAAGTGCAGTGTTCACATCTGTTCTCTACCCTAAACACCCACTAATTACCCATCAATCACCCCCTGTCACTGCTACCTATCAGATTAGACCCCTATCTGCCCCTAGGGCACTCAATCACCCGCCCACACCCTCAGAATGCCCTCAGACCCCAGCCCTGATCACCTCGCCAGTGCATTGCTTGCATCTATTCCCCCCTCTAATCACACCTTGAGACACCCATCAATCTCCTCCTGTCACCCCCTAGCACACCTACCCATCAGATCAGGCCCTAATTTGCCCCGTGTGGGCTCCTGATCACTCGGCCAAACCCTCAGATCCCCCTCAGACCCCCTTCCGATCACCTCCCCAGTGCATTGATTGCATCTATTTTCCCCTCTAACCACCCCCTGAGACACCCATCAATCACCTCCTGTCACCCCCCTAGCACTCCTATCCATCAGATCAGGCCCAATACAACCTGTCATCTAAAAGGCCACCCTGCTTATGACCGGTTCCACAAAATTCGCCCCCTCATAGACCACCTGTCATCAAAATTTGCAGATGCTTATACCCCTGAACAGTCATTTTGAGACATTTGGTTTCCAGACTACTCACGGTTTTGGGCCCGTAAAATGCCAGGGCGGTATAGGAACCCCACAAGTGACCCCATTTTAGAAAAAAAGACACCCCAAGGTATTCTGTTAGGTGTATGACGAGTTCATAGAAGATTTTATTTTTTGTCAAAAGTTAGCGGAAATTGATTTTTATTGGTTTTTTTTCACAAAGTGTCATTTTTCACTAACTTGTGACAAAAAATTAAATCTTCTATGAACTCGCCATACACCTAACGGAATACCTTGGGGTGTCTTCTTTCTAAAATGGGGTCACTTGTGGGGTTCCTATACTGCCCTGGCATTTTAGGGGCCCTAAACCGCGAGGAGTAGTCTAGAAAACAAATGCCTCAAAATGACCCGTGAATAGGACGTTGGGCCCCTTAGCGCACCTAGGCTGCAAAAAAGTGTCACACATGTGGTACCGCCGTACTCAGGAAAAGTAGTATAATGTGTTTTGGGGTGTATTTTTACACATACCCATGCTGGGTGGGAGAAATTTCTATGTAAATGGTCAATTGTGTGTAAAACAAATCAAACAATTGTCATTTACAGAGATATTTCTCCCACTTAGCATGGGTATGTGTAAAAATACACCCCAAAACACATTATACTACTTCTCCTGAGTACGGCGGTACCACATGTGTGGCACTTTTTTACACCCTAAGTACGCTAAGGGGCCCAAAGTCCAATGAGTACCTTTAGGATTTCACAGGTCATTTTGCGACATTTGGTTTCAAGACTACTCCTCACGGTTTAGGGCCCCTAAAATGCCAGGGCAGTATAGTAACCCCACAAATGACCCCATTCTAGAAAGAAGACACCCAAAGGTATTCCGTTAGGAGTATGGTGAGTTCATAGAAGATTTTATTTTTTGTCAAAAGTTAGCGGAAAATTGATTTTTATTGCTTTTTTCACAAAGTGTCATTTTCCACTAACTTGTGACAAAAAATAAAATCTTCTATGAACTCACCATACTCCTAACGGAATACCTTGGGGTGTCTTCTTTCTAAAATGGGGTCATTTGTGGGGTTCCTATACTGAACTGGCATTTTAGGGGCCCTAAACCGTGAGGAGTAGTCTGGAAATCAAATTTCGCAAAATGACCTGTGAAATCCTAAAGGTACTCATTGGACTTTGGGCCCTTTAGCGCAGTTAGGGTGCAAAAAAGTGCCACACATGTGGTATTGCCATACTCGGGAGAAGTAGTACAATGTGTTTTGG
Source organism: Hyperolius riggenbachi (assembly GCF_040937935.1). NCBI lineage: Eukaryota > Metazoa > Chordata > Amphibia > Anura > Hyperoliidae > Hyperolius > Hyperolius riggenbachi. The sequence goes on from NC_090652.1 coordinate 290,656,514, forward strand.
GGTGTATTTTTACACATACCCATGCTGGGTGGGAGAAATACCTCTGTAAATGACAATCTTTTGATTTGTTTACACACAATTGTCCATTTGCAGAGTTATTTCTCCCACCCAGCATGGGTATGTGTAAAAATACACCCCAAAACACATTGTACGACTTCTCCCGAGTACGGCGATACCACATGTGTGGCACTTTTTTGCACCCTAACTGCGCTAAAGGGCCCAAAGTCCAATGAGTACCTTTAGGATTTCACAGGTCATTTTGCGGAATTTGATTTCCAGACTACTCACGGTTTAGGGCCCCTAAAATACCAGGGCAGTATAGGAACCCCACAAATGACCCCATTTTAGAAAGAAGACACCTCAAGGTATTCCGTTAGGAGTATGGTGAGTTCATAGAAGATTTTATTTTTTGTCACAAGTTAGTGGAAAATGACACTTTGTGAAAAAAACAATAAAAATCAATTTTCCGCTAACTTTTGACAAAAAATAAAATCTTCTATGAACTCACCATACTCCTAACGGAATACCTTGGGGTGTCTTCTTTCTAAAATGGGGTCATTTGTGGGGTTCCTATACTGCCCTGGCATTTTAGGGGCCCTAAACCGTGAGGAGTAGTCTGGAAATCAAATTCCGCAAAATGACTTGTGAAATCCTAAAGGTACTCATTGGACTTTGGGCCCTTTAGCGCAGTAAGGGTGCAAAAAAGTGCCACACATGTGGTATCGCCGTACTCGGGAGAAGTAGTACAATGTGTTTTGGGGTGTATTTTTACACATACCCATGCTGGGTGGGAGAAATAACCCTGTAAATGGACAATTGTGTGTAAAAAAAATGAAAAAATTGTCATTTACAGAGATATTTCTCCCACCCAGCATGGGTATGTGTAAAAATACACCCCAAAACACATTCTACTACTTCTCTTGAGTACGGCAATACCACATGTGTGGCACTTTTTTGCAGCCTAACTGCGCTAAGGGGCCCAAAGTCCAATGAGAGCACCTTTAGGCTTTACAGGGGTGCTTACAAATTAGCACCCCCCAAAATGCGAGGACAGTAAACACACCCCACAAATGACCCCATTTTGGAAAGTAGACACTTCAAGGTATTCAAAGAGGGGCATGGTGAGTCCGTGGCAGATTTCATTTTTTTTTTGTCGCAAGTTAGAAGAAATTGATTCTTTTTTTTTTTCTTTTTTTTTTTCTTTTTTTTTGTCACAAAGTGTCATTTTCCGCTTACTTGTGACAAAAAATAATATCTTCTATGAACTCACTATGCCTCTCAGTGAATACTTTGGGATGTCTTCTTTCCAAAATGGGGTCATTTGGGGGGTATTTATACTATCCTGGAATTCTAGCCCCTCATGAAACATGACAGGGGGTCAGAAAAGTCATAGATGCTTGAAAATGGCAAAATTCACTTTTTGCACCATAGTTTGTAAACGCTATAACTTTTACCCAAACCAATAAATATACACTGAATGGTTTTTTTTTTATCAAAAACATGTTTGTCCACATTTTTCGCGCTGCATGTATACAGAAATTTTACTTTATTTGAAAATTGTCAGCACAGAAAGTTAAAAAAATCATTTTTTTGCCAAAATTCATGTCTTTTTTGATGAATATAATAAAAAGTAAAAATCGCAGGAGCAATCAAATAGCACCAAAAGAAAGCTTTATTAGTGACAAGAAAAGGAGCCAAAATTCATTTAGGTGGTAGGTTGTATGAGCGAGCAATAAACCGTGAAAGCTGCAGTGGTCTGAATGGAAAAAAAGTGGCCGGTCCTTAAGGGGTAGAAAGACTGTGGTCCTCAAGTGGTTAAAGGAGCACTATCAAGAAAATATCGTACAACTTAAAAAAAAAATTGTAACACTTTTTTTTGTATTGGTATTTCAATTTATTATTATGACCTCATGAGTTATGACATCAATCCCCCCAGCATCCTTTGCACGTATTGTTTGGAAAGAAAAAAAGGCCCGGGCCCAATTCCACATTAGGGGCGGGGGTTTCAAGAGCATATGTGGAATATGGACTCTAGGGGTTTGAAAATCACCCTTTGTCATGTGCGATTTTATATATCTTGGCAATTTAAAGGGACTCCGAGCAGTAACTAAAATCAAAATCACGGCGAGAACCGCGCATGCGCAGTACTGTCACGCCGACCGCCGTGATGACGCGAGGCGGCCGGCGTGGTGACGATCGACGTCACCTTTCAGAAAGGAGCCCGACACTCGGACCCAGTGTCGCCGGGAGCTGCCGGGGAGCCATTTCTGACCAGGGCCTGGGAGAAGAGCCAGATGGACGCTGAGAGACATCCAGACCTACGGTGGGCTGGAGAAAGCCCCAGGTAAGTTCATTTTGATTTTAGTTACTGCTCCGAGTGCCTTTAAGGTGGCCACTAACGATCCAATTTGTAGCGGAATAATAATGTAGGTACACGTTCAGATCCGCATTCCAGAGAGGAGATTACATCTTTTGTTTACATTCCTCAGTTGTTACATTGTGTGTAACAAATGAAAACAAGCTTTCTCTGTTTCAAGCATGCACACAGTTCAGAAGAGCTCACTAGAAGATTTTAATATATAATAAAAAGCAGCTTGAATAAAATGGAATGGCAGCTTTCAAAGCAGATAAACTGTACTTTGGGACCTTGTCATTTGTCAACAGACAGTATCACTTGAGCACAAAAGCAAATGTGGTAACTGTATGAGTAATATAAAGTAGGGAACACATTTTTATTGAATGTTATGTCAGCGTTTAAGACCATTTCAAGACACAAAACCTGGGAGATACATTTTATGTGTATGTATTTTACATTTTTAAAATTTTTCACGATGGTGTTCCTTCAAAGAAGAACTTGCATAGTTATATAGTTGGGTGAAAAATTACCTTCTTATCAAGTTCAACCAGAAAAAATTACTGTATATACTCTCGTATAAGCCGAATATTTCAGCACAAAAAATGTGCTGAAAAGCCCTCCTCTCGGCTTATCGGCTTATACGCGAGTCATGTGTGGCTGTGTCACCCCTTTCCCACTCCATATGCTGCCGGGAGATGTCTGTCAGTGTCTGTGTTTCAGCCCCAGGCAGTGGGTCCTTGTCTGCAGAGTGGAGCGGCCGGGGGGACCCTTGCTGCCTGCATGAAGTATGCGGATCGTGCAGTAGTGGCTTACCTATCGGCGCCGGGGCCGCCTGCATTAAGTATGCTACCAGGAGATATACCGCTGTGTGAAAGGAGCTGTGTGCGTCCCAGCCAGCGGCTCCGTGCCCACAGGAATGCCTCCCGCCACTTGTACGGGATCGCAGCGGTGACGTCAGCGCCTGTGTCTCCTATTCAGCCTGTGACGCTCATGTTGTCTCATCTTTATGACGCCCTCTAGTGGCGTCTTGGTACACAGTGTGCCTGTCTCACAAGCTGAATAGGAGACCCCGGCGCTGAAGTCACCGCTGCGATACAGTACAAGTGGCCACACCTCTGTCCCTCTCTGATTGGCCAATAATTCTCATGCTGAGACAATGCACTTTCTATAGTGAAGGTTGAGCAAATTAGGCAGAGGAGAGATTCTGCTGAGATTCCAGCATGGCCACACACTCCCCCTACCAGGTGATGTCACTCCTGCGACGCTCCGCAGAGGCTGGCAATGTCGCCCGAGGCACTGGGCCCAGATCCCCGCCAAGCACACACATCCAATTTAGGTTGGCCAATGTTTGGTGAACTGTACCTCTTTCACGTGGAATGAGGGCTAACTGAATACTGAGAATGGGCAGCTGGATAGTGTACTGATTAGACACCACCGCTGTCACATATAGCCAGGGTTTGAATCCTGGCTGAATGGAGCATGTACCAATTCAGTAAAGTCCTTGGGCGAGACTCTCCCAACGCTCCAGGGTGGTCTACTGAGCACGCCCCTAATGGCTGTAACTCAGGTACTTTGGAGTCCAACGGGAGAAGAGCACTTTACAAATGTCAGCATTATTACGATAGATAATGTAGGTAAGCACTCGTACTACATAGAGGTGGTAAAATTGGCCAATCATTGACCAATCCAAATTGAATGTATGTACCATAAGAGTGGTTCCTTTTGAACGTATTGCAATGGATATAGTAAGACCATTGGTAAACTGTGCCAGAGGGCACCAATATACCTTAGTAATGGGTCACTAAGGGACTGCAAGCTCAAACTGTTACATACAGGGAGCCCTTTGTACGAATGACCCGCCGATACGAACGGCCCACCGCAATGTCGTCAGGGATTCCCTGCGCTGCGCTCCCCCCCAGCCCCATTCCATTAGCAGAGTGTGCAGGAGAAGCAGCAGCGGTTTTCTCACCTGCTCCGTGTGCCTCCACGATTTCCGGTTTCCCTCGCTGCTTCCCCCTTCAAAATTTCATATTGTGTTCTCCACCCAGTGTGTCTGTCCATCCCTCTACTTGTCTAATCATCTTCGAAAAATCAAATAACTCTCTTCCTATCTTAGAGGTACTGTTTTTTTTTTTTTTTTTTTTCCCAATATTCATTTATAGATTATTTAGTCAGTGTTTGCTCATTGTAAAATCTTTCCTCTCCTTGATTTACATTCTGAAATTTATCACTGGTGGTAACATCTTTAGTCCTGCCAGGTGATCTGTACAGAATGTACGTTACTGAGAGTTCTATGCACAGAGGGAGATACTGGTTGCTTGGCAGTTGGAAAAAGACGTTATTTCCCACAATGCAACGAGGTTCACAGACAGCAAACTGTCAGGACCATGGTCATGACATCACATTGTGGGAGGGGTTTCACCACAATATCAGCCACACAGACCTCCCCTGATGATTTATTTGAGAAAATGTAAAGATTTGTTGTGGGAAAGGGGGTATCAGCTACTGATTGGGATGAAGTTCAATCCTGGGCTAAAGCTCCTTTTTAAAACACTTATCCTTAAAGGGGAACTGAAGTAAGAGGTATACGGAGGCTGCCATATTTATTTCCTTTTAATCAACACCAGTTGCCTGGCAGCCCTGCTGGTCTATTTCTCTGAATAACCCCAGAAACAAGCATGCAGCTAGTCTTGTCAGATCTGATTTTAAAGTCTGAAACACCTGATCTGCTGCATGCTTGTTCAGGGGCTATGGCTAATAGTATTAGAGGCAGAGGATCAGCAGGACTGCCAGGCAACTGGTATTGCTTAAAAGGAAATAAACATGGCAGCCTCCATATACCTCTCTCTTCAGTTCCCCTTTAAAGGGATCCTAAACTGAGGAGGGTATGGATTTTTCCTTTTAAAATACTACCAGTTGCCTGACTCTCCTGCTGATACTGTGTCTCTGATACTTTTAGCCACAGCCCCTGAACAAGCATGCAGATCAGGTGCTCTGACTGAAGTCACACTGGATTAGCTGCGTGCTTGTTTCAGGTGTGCGATTCAGACACCCCTGCAGCCAAAGAGATCAGCGGGACTGCCAGGCAACTGGTATTGTTTAAAAGGAAAAATCCATATACCTCTCAGTTTAGGTTCCCTTTAATGATAAGACTTGTTTGTGAAAGTCAACAAATGTCTATTCTCCACTCTATGTAGTAAAAGTAACCATGGCAGGATGAGAACACACAGGGAGGGAAATTGTTTATCAAGGTTGTGATTCGGTACTGGCTGGTATTGGCTCGCGAGGGTTAAACAGCTAATTGGCTGCTGGTTTTGCACGAGATGCCAGGGCCGTAAGTTATGTGTAAGCCGAGGTCTCCGGCACATTTGGTGCCCTTTTTGCCGAGTTGATGTAAGGTCAGGAGATAACAGCTGGATGTGCTGCCGCGGTACCCAGGAAAATAGATTTATACCAGGCAAGTGACATAAAACATGGCGCTAATTGCCCCATTAAGCGGTGACTTTAGCAGAGACGGCCCACATTTCTGCTTTGTTAGCAAGGGGGGGCGAACGCAAATGCCAGATGCAAACGTAAATTGACATTTTCTATTTTTTTCATTAATTTTTCTTCACTAGAATAGCTGCGGAACACCGATGCATTATCTTCCGCAGGGATCGAACGGCTCTTCCCTGTCGCTGGTTCCAATGGAATTATTAATTTGTTCATTTTTCAGCATAGAAAGTGGCAAAGTGAGTTGCTGAACTTTTCCACTGTGATTGGGAGCATATGGAAGGCTGGCATTAGCCGTAGGCAAACCACTAATGGACTCGTCAGAGACGTTAAAGGCTTTCGGTAGTCATAAACTACCTTTTTCAGGTGCTTTAGAATTGCACCTCATTGACAGAACAAGTTACCGTAACTACACTGATGATTTTTTTTTCTATAAGAACTTTTGACAGGGCAGCAGCTGACCTCTGTTTACAGTACACAGGAAACCATATTGTTCCTGTAGCTCACAGGTGTTAAACTCAAGGCCCTAGGGCCGAATGTGGCCCTCCTTGCCATTTTATGTGGCCCCTGAGAGCTTCAAATATGCATCATTGTAAGCAGTGAAAGAACAACAGTATACAGCCGTCCCATCCAGAGGGTGACCGTGTTTCTGGTGAAAACATTGTCCGTTAGAGCCCGGGTGCAGCAGCAGCCCGCGATACCCCCTCTGTGAAATTAGCATGGGGCCCCCTCCTTGGATCCACATTCCCCCATGTGGCTGGTAAAGCACACACACACACACACACGCTACACACACACACACGCTACACACACACACGCTACACACACACGCTACACACACACACGCTACACACACACACGCTACACACACACACGCTACACACACACACGCTACACACACACACACACACACACACACACACACACACACACACACACACACACACACACACACACACACACACACACACACACACACACACACACACACACACTAAACACACACACACTAAACACACACACACACACACACTAAACACACACACTAAACACACACACACACACCTACACACTAAACACACACCTACACACTAAACACACTCACCACACACTCACCACACACTCACCACGCACACACACACGCACACACACGCACACACACGCACGCGCACGCACGCACGCACGCACACACACACACACACACACACACACACACACGGACTACACACGGACTGCACACACACACACACCTCTTCCACTGGCACCCTCTCCATACATAGCAGAGTAGTGGAGCAGTGTAATATTTACCTGCTCCAGCACTGCATTGAGTTTCTTCTGTTCTTTCCAGCAGCTGCACGCTCTGTGCTTTTATTCCTCCAGCTCCCGATCACATGAGATGTATTCAGAGTCAGAGGTATGCAGTATAGATCATGTGGCTGTCAGGAAGATCAGAGATAACCCCAAGTAGTGCTGGAGCAGGTAAATATTAAACTGCTCCACTGAAGAAGTTGGGATCCAGCCCCCCCTTCCAACACACACATACACAGGCACCACAGTTGCAACACATTTTTGGGGGACTGTTAAATCTTAATAGACGATTTGGCTCGTGACTTAGTTTTTAGATTTTGCCCACTAATGGCCTGTTTCCACTATTTCGAATTCGAATTGCGAATTTTTCGCATTTCAAATGATAAAAATGAACAAACGAAAGAGAGACAGCACACAATTGGCTGCAAAAACGGTTGCATTGCATTACATGTTACAGACTTCCGTCCTTCCTCAGATGCAAGGAAGGACGGAAGTCCGTAACATGTAATGCAATGCTTTGCTCCATAATACACAGCAACAGTTTTTGCAGCCAATTGTATGCCGTCTCTCTTTCGTTTGTTTATGGTAAACCAGCGACCGCTTGGGCAATCAGGTCGAGGCTAAGCGCCGGCAAAGTGTACAGGTCATACATACCTGGTATACTGCTTCCAAGGCGTCCCTTCTACTAACCACAAATGATAAAAATGACACTGCAAGAGCTTTTTAACCGCTAGGCATTTGAAAAGCTCTTCCTAATTATTATTATTGACTTATAAAGCACCAACATATTCTGTGGCGCTGTACAAAGTATAATGTAATGCTGTGGAGGATTTTTATTAAATCACATCACTGAAGTGAGAACACACACAGATAGCATTACATTAGCAAGGGTATTATGCTGCTGTCTATCTTTTATAGCAGAAAGGAAGTTCTGAGTTCAGGTCCATTTTAATATACTTTAAGGGCTCATTCACACTAGAGGCGTTTTGTGATTTTTTTTTTTTTATTTTTTTTTAATCGCTGGCGATTTTCAAAATCGCCCTGAAAGTGCTTGTGTAATGATTCTCTATGAGGGAGTCCACATCTGAGCAGTTTGTTTCCGATCCGCTCAGGAAATCGCTGCGTGGACCATTTTTGAGGTGATTTTGCTTCAATGGAAGGTATAGGAAAAACGCAAAACGCTCACAAAATCACTTTGTGCAGCGATTGAGTTCGCATTTTTAAGAATAAATACATTGTATTTATTATTTTCCGGGTCAAAGAGTTCACTTCCTGACTTGCGTTAGGGAGTGAATTAAAAAATGCTTAGGAAAAGTGCTTTTCACAAAAACGCAACGCCCACCCAAGCGCTAGGAATCGAAAAAAAAAATTGCGTCAAAAAGAGCCAACGTTAACGCGAGCGGAATGCAATGTGAATGAGGCTTAAGTTCCATTTAAAGTGTCTATTTAACCCCTTTGTCCCCGTCCACTTTCAAGTCATCTATACAGCATCTGTACAACTTCTGCGTAAAGTTGTCTTCCTCCGATCACCGTTTGCAAAGAGATGACTGTTCAACACCCCCCCCATCCCCCCCAAACAGACGTGAATATGAAATTAGCAAGCAATAGGTTTGATTGGCCGTGTTGTGCTGGAATATTTTCTGCTGCGTTCGCTATATTTGGCTTCATCCTGTCACTTCAGATAGAAAGATAATTATTGGCGTGCGCCGGTTGCTGACACAATTTCAGGCAGGTTTCGATGCTAAATGCAGGGATTTGAGTGACATAAGGAGGTTTTCCGCTCACTTTCTCTGAGGAGAAATACCAGCCCGTCGATTGCCGAAGTATAATTTAGCTGAATTATGCTAAATAGCGGAATATATTTGAAGCCTATCTCCCCCCCCTCCCCCCCAAACAATTCCTGCATTCTGATTCGCCGTTCTATAATAAGACTTCGAGAACCCTCTCACCGATATTGACATATTTAAAGCATATGCAGGATCGCACCTTTCTCATAACCCGGAATATCGTACAGCGCGCGCTAAACAAATGTCACTGAGGTGACCAGAGTCATGCCAATATTAGAATTAATTTGCGGAGGAAAAACAAACTTTTCACTTATTTGCATACAGATGAATAGTCCTCCGACATATTGGAGTGATGTGCTACCACTCCACTGCGAATTACAATGGCTTGTGGTTAAAGGGAATCTGAAGTGAAGATAAACTTATGATATATTGAATTGTATGTGTAGTGCAGCTAAAGGTGCGTACACACACGTGACTATAGTCGTTTGAAACCATCGTTCCCCGATCATTTCAAACGACGATCGTTTAAAAAAAAGGCAGCCAACGACCATTAAGTCTAACGACGGACGAGCTAGATCGTTAAAAACGAACGATCTAGCTTGGTGGATTTTTTCCAACGACGATCGTTTGCAAAAGTAGTACATCATTGGAAACGGTCGTTCGTACTAGGCTTGACATGCGCATTTCGCTATTTCTCCATGGAACTTTTCATTTTTATGCGCAAGAGCAATAGTTGCTTTACGTGATGTAACGTTCATTCTAACGTTCTGATCGTTACACACCTTTAAAAGCTAACTTTACTTAGGTCGTTCTTTCCTCAATTAAAAATTAGTTCGTTGTTCACAACGAACACAACGAACGATCGTCATATGTGTGTACGTAGCTTAGGAAATAGAACATAAGTAGCAAAGAACAGTGTCTCAGGGCCAGTGCACACCAAAAACCGCAAGCGTATCTGGAAACGCTTGCTGTTTTTGAAGCGTTTTTTTTTTTGGAGTGATTCTATGCATGTTTGCAGCGATTTTCTAAACATGCCTAGCTTTTTTTGGACCGTTTTGGTGTAGCATTTTTATATTTTGTTATACAGTAAAGCTGTAACTGAACAGCTTCTGCAACTAAAATGCTTGGAAAACCGCTCTGATCTAGCGTTTTTCAGAGCCATTTTCCACTTTCCTATACTATACATTGGAGCAGAAACGCCTCAGAAATCTGCAAAAATGCTGCAGCCCCCGAGTTTGCGTTTGGGGGAAAAAAACGAGCCGCTCTGGTGTGCACCATCCCATTGCAATACATTAGCCAAGCGGTTTTCAAACAGCTAGCGTTTTTGAAAATGCTCAGAACCGCTCTTGGTGCGCACCAGCCCTCATATTGTTTGCAGTACGGGAAGAACACAGCAAGAAACTGCACTTCTCTATGTACCGTAAGGCTGCTTACACACCAAGACGTTACAGGCGCACGTTAGTGCGCCTGTAACGCTCCCCCAACGCACAGCAATGTAACACAAGTAGGCTGTTCACACAGCCCACGTTGCGTTACATGTAACACTGCACGTTCTCCGGAAAGTGCAGCATGCTACGGCGTTGGAGCGGCTATAGCCGCGTTAGACTGTTTGCACATGCTCAGTGGGGGGCGGAGAGGAGGCGGGGAGAGCCAGCTACAGTAGTCGCGCACATGGCTACATAATATTCACTGCACTGGCGGGCGCTGATTGGCCGGCGGGACCACGTGATGCGGAGTGTCTCGCTCCGCATCACGTGGTCCCGCTGGCCAATCAGCGAACTCTGGGAGACATTATAGGACTCGAGCCGCCTAACGCGGCTCACTCTACCGTCGGCTCTTGCAGCACCATACGTTGTGTTAGGTGCACGTTATGCGACCTTAACGTGGCACCTAACGCAACGTCTTGGTGTGCAAGAAGCCTAAAAGATCTGCTCTGAGCTCTGCACACCAAAAAACGCTAGCAGATCCGCAAAATGCTGGCAGATTTTGAAACGCTTTTTCTTCTTTTTCTGTAGCGTTTCAGCTAGCGTTTTGCGGTTTTGTGAAGCGTTTTTGGTGTGGTAGATTTCATGTATTGTTACAGTAAAGCTGTTACTGAACAGCTACTGTAACAAAAACCGCCTGGAAAACCGCTCTGAAGTGCCGTTTTTCAGAGCGGTTTGCGTTTTTCCTATACTTAATATTGAGGCAGAAACGCATCCGCAATCCAAAATCTGCAGCAGCCCGGGAGTATGCGTTTCTGCAAAACACCTCCCGCTCTGGTGTGCATCAGCCCATTGAAATACATTACCCTAGCGTATCCGCACCCGCAAGCGGATCGCAAACCGCAGCCGAACTGCTCTGGTGTGCACTAGGCCTGAAAGACAACTTCAAGTAAGATTTTACTGCCGGGAAGCTCAAAGGGTCATTAGCTCTGCTCTGTTTCATAGTTTATAATGCAGAGTGTAGTTTGTAAATTGCAAATAGTAGAGAATGATGCAATGTTTTAAAAAGCTATATAACTGAAAATAAAAATATGAGACTCTTTTCTTTGCTACTAATGTTCTACGGTATTAATTATCCGTACTATAGATACAATTAATTGTAGCATAAGGATTTTTTTTCTCTTCAGTGTCACTTTAACTTCTTTTTTTGTAATCCTCAGAAGTGGTTTTTTTTGTGCCCTTTTTTTTTTTTTTGTTTTTTAACTATTCAAATCAAATCTTTATTGTATGTGAATTTTTGAAATCCAATTTCAGGCTTAAATGTGCAGCATGGGGGGCAGAGCTCGACTTCTGTGTGTTTTATAGTATGGTTAATAATATGCTAATATTCACTGCTTGCATGCAAATTGTATGCAGGCTTGAAGTGGACCAGTTAAAGTTAACCTGAGGTGAGAGTGATATGGAGGCTACCATATTTATTTCCTTTTAAATGGAGTCTGAAGTGAAAATAAAAAACATACTCTCCTAAGGAGAGGGAAGGCTCTGGGTCCTATTGAGCCTTCTCGTTCCCCTCACGGTCCCCTTCTTCCTCCATTAGCAGTCTCTGACCGTTCGGTCGTGGACTGCTCTATTCCGTGTTTGGTGGGCTTCGGGAGTCTTCCAAAACACTTAAGCGTCCGAATACGGGCCGCTCCGTACGGCACACGCGAGATCGCCCTCTCTCACGCACTTGGGCGTGCGCAGTGCAGAACCGCCCGAATGTTTTCGGAGTCTCCCCGGCGGGAGATTTGAACGGTGAAGTCTGCGGAGGAAGGAGGGGATGGTATGGAGAATGGGAAGGATCTGTAGGACCCAGATCCTTTTCTCTCCTTAGGTGAGTATCTGTTTTTTATTTTTGTTTTCACTACAGATTCACTTTAAACAATACCAGTTGCCTGGAAGCCCTGCAGATCTATTTGGCTGCAGTAGTGTTGGAATAACACCAGAAACAAGCATGCAGCAAGTCTCATCAGATCTGACAATAATGCCAGAAACATCTGATTTGCTGCATGCTTGTTCAGGGGCTATGGCTGAAAGTATTAGAGGCAGAGGATCAGCAGGGCTGCCAGGCAACTGGCATTGCTTAAAAGGTAATAAATATGGAGGGCGCATGCGCGGCGCACCCGTGATGGCAGCCTAACTCCGGAGCTCCAGCCCGCCTCTACCTCCGCAAAGCCGCACACCGCACCTCCTCAGCTACTGCAGCGCGGCTCTTACCGGGACAGGTCCCCGACATCCTCCTCCACCTAATGGCCGCACGCGGATCCGCCAGGACCACACACCAAGCGGGCACGATGGAACGGTTCCTCCGTCCTCCTGAGGCCCAAGATGGCGCCGACCAGCAAGAGACTCCTGACGCAGCTCCACAAGCCTCCCTCACACAAGATACGGTACCAGTCACTGCATCCTTGCTTGAATCTGCCCTAGACAGACACTATAGGGCCATGCAGGACTCTCTGCAGCAACTAATTTTAAATGCAGTAAAAGACCTAAAAACGGAGATAGCAGGGCTAGGGGATCGCACAAATGCTCTGGAGGGTAAGGTAGAAGCACTCTCACAAAAACAAGGTGATCTAGCTGAGGAGCAACAGATTATGTCAACAGATCTTAAGTCCCTTCGCAATATGCAGGAAGATCAAGAAAATAGGGATAGGAGACAGAACCTAAGAATAAAAGGACTCTCAAGGGATGTGAAACATGAGCAGCTTAAGCCCCATCTTACTGACTTTTTTAAATCAGTGGCACCAGACATCCCTGAGGAACTCTGGCGCATGGACAGGGCCCACAGATCCTTAAGCGAACGACAATCCTCTTCCCAGAAACCTAAGGATGTCGTAATTAGAATGCATTACTATGAAGCTAAGGAAGCTCTTTTAAGGGCCCTCCGCAACACATCGTCAGTGTCATTTAAAGGAGACGATCTTTATGTTTTTAATGATTTATCCCTCATTACCCTGGCCAAACGCCGAGCATTAAGACCAGTTACACAGCTTCTTAGGGATACCAAGATACCATATAAATGGGGGTTCCCCTTCCGCCTCATAGTAAACCGACAAGGCTTTATCAACACCCTATCTGACTTTGATGACGCTCCCATGTTTCTGAAACAACTGGGCCTCAAACTACCTCCCGCTGCTGGATCTCAAAGCCCCAGATCTCCTACCACCTCATCTCCTCCACGAAAGATGCGTCATATTGCAGAGTGGAATACAATTTCTCCCCGGAGTCTCTCCTACCCCACACCACCGGAAGATATGGAAGCCCAAGCGACTTGAACTGCACCCCACGAGAATAACAGTGCCTATCATCCTGGCTACCCAGCCCTATATCATCCACTTTCCAATGCCTAACCTGTCCCCCAATACGCTCCAGATATGACGGGCTTCCCTCGCCAGCATGTACCCCAGGAGGCTCAAATCTGATCTTGCCCATACCCCTAGGGGTTTAAGCAATCTCAGATTGACCTCACTTAGACAACCCATTGATGTTGTCACAGACAGTAGCCATACCTTTTACAATGGCTCCCACCACCTGCCATATGCCTTAGTCTTAAATGTTCCTATTTTAAAAAAGTTTAAATGTTTAAGTTTTTGGAACCTATGTTCTTTTCCTGTTTTACTGTATGTTCCACATTGGTCACTAGCCATTCCTATAAGCAGCATAGCTCTGTTTTTAGATCATGGTTAAGCTTCTCACTCTGAATGCCAAGGGCCTCAATATACCCCAGAAAAGACTAGCTCTCCTACGGGACCTCAAGAGAATGGACATAGACCTAGCCATGATCCAGGAAACTCACTTTCGCACTAATGATCCCCCTAGGCTTAGCAATAATAACTACTCCGGGTTGTACTTAGCTTCAGGACCCTCTAAACGAGCCGGTGTAGCTATAATATTCAAAAAGACCCTACCCCTACAAATCACAAAAGTATTTCATGATCCCAAAGGTCACTTCTTAATACTCCTAGGTTCAATAACAGGGAAACCGATTACTCTAGCCACGGTCTATGTTCCCAACACTCAACAACTTTCCTTTCTGTCCTCATTCCTAGCTAAATTACATAAAGTCTCCTCGGGCACACTTATACTCGGAGGTGATTTTAATCTCGCATTCTCAACAGGTAAAGATAGGAGTGTATCGACCACCTCTCAAACAGGTATTTCACATGATCGCAACTCACGTAAGTTTAGGGCGTTACTTCGGAAATATGGTCTAATAGACATGTGGAGAGTCTCCAATCCCACGTCCATAGAATACACCTTTTTTTCACCTCCACACGCCTCTCACTCCCGCATAGACTATTTTTTCTCACACTCCTCATTACTCCCCAATTTAATCGACTCTGAAATGCACCCTATGGCGTGGTCCGACCACCAAAGTGTATCCCTCAAATTAAACTGGCTTCATCAACCCCACAGGCCGTTACACTGGAGGCTAAATGAATCATTATTACAGGACAAAAACCTCCTTACCAAATTTACAGATGAGTTGCGATCATATTTCGCTATCAACAATGGTTCAGTATCTTCACAAGGCATCCTCTGGGAATCTCACAAAGCCTTTATCAGAGGGATTTTCATCGCCGAAGGTACTAGGCGAAAGAAAAACTGCACTCAAAAACTCCTGGCCCTTCAAACCTCTCTCGCCAAAGCCCAATCAACTTACAAAACTCACCCTACCCAGGAGCATTTCTCCCTTATGCAACAACTAAAACTAAACATACGTACCCTTCAAACCACCCAAATTGAGAAAAGCCTACGGTGGACAAGACAGCTCTTCTTTGAAAGAGGTAACAAACCCCATACTATTCTAGCACGCAAACTTAACCCAAGGAGTTCGCAACAGGCGGTCCATTCTATGAAAGATCCTGAAGGCAACATACACTATGACCCACGTAAAATCGCACAGTTGTTTTCTGACTATTACCAAAAACTATACAATCTCCCAGACCAATCCTCTGACCCTTCTTTCTTAGATAAAGTAGATGCCTTTTAAATGCCACTCAAACTTCCCCGTCTTACTGAAGAACAATCCAAACAACTAAATTCCCCGATTACAGTGGACGAGATCCAAGAAGTCCTCAAACATCTTCCTTCCTCTAAAAGCCCGGGCCCAGATGGGCTACCCTATCTCTACTATAAAAAATTCCAGGAAGTTCTTCTCCCGCATTTAACCACCCTTGCAAACAAAATGCTAGAAGGTGAAAAACCTCCGTCAACCATCCTCAATTCCTTAATCACCGTCATACCTAAAGAGGGTAAGGATCCACAACTCCCCCAAAGCTATCGACCCATCTCCCTTCTAAACTCTGATCTAAAAATAATCACTAAGACTCTAGCTAACCGCCTCAACCCCATATTGGTTTCCTAAATAAATAATGACCAAGTCGGCTTTATTAACGGTGGTCAAGCAGGGGACAACACAAGGAGAGCAATTAACCTAATATCCCTTATGAACAGATCAGGGAAGCCTTCTCTGCTCCTAAGTTTGGATGCAGAGAAGGCTTTCGATAGACTCTCCTGGCCCTTTCTTTTCAGAGTCCTCCACCATCAGGGATTCCAAGGCCCATTCATATCCATCCTCCGACTTCTATACTCTTCTCCTTCCACCACAATTAAATTGCCATTCGCTCCGTCCACCCCACTCCATATTCGCAATGGCACAAGACAAGGTTGCCCCCTCTCCCCTCTCCTATTCGCCATCAGCATCGAACCATTAGCGTCTGCAATCAGAATAAATCCTGATATACAAGGTATAAAGCAAGGAAGTTCTGAGTTCAAGATCTCTCTGTTTGCAGATGATGTCCTCCTCACCATAACACAGCCCTTAGTTTCCCTACCGGCCCTACATTCAACTATTAAAACCTATGAATCTATATCAGGTTTCAAATTAAACCAAGACAAGACTGAAGCCCTTCCAATCAAAATCCCACCTGATCTATTAGACATTTTAAAGACCCACTACTCATACAACTGGCGGACTAAGACATTAAAATACTTAGGGATTCACCTTTCAACAACTTACTCTTCCCTATACAAATATAACTTCCCTCCACTAATAAACCGTATCCTTCAGGACCTTCATAAGTGGACCTCCTACAAAATTTCTTGGCTAGGCAGAATCTACTCGTTAAAAATGAACATCTTGCCACGTCTCCTCTATCTATTCGAAACCCTCCCGGTCAGAGTCCCCTCACCTCAGCTGTCTAGGTTGCAGTCTGAATTCTTGAAATTTGTCTGGAATCACCAACGACCCAGAGTTTCCAGATCAGTTCTCCTCTCCCCAAGAGAACAAGGTGGTCTAGCTCTCCCCTATCTGAAATTATATTACCAGGCTGCACACCTTAGACAGCTGACTGAGTGGTCCGACCTAACAGTTTTTACAAAATGGGGTCTTATCGAAGCAACTAGTGTCTCCCCAATCTCCCTAGCCGCTCTGATTTGGTCAGACCCACATCCTAACCTCCCTATGGCTAGTCTCCTGCCCACTATATCCTTCACCCTGAGTGTCTGGAGATCAGTTGCTCGATCGGCACTATTACGATCAAAACCTTCACCGCTATGCCCCATTTTGGGAAATCCAGCTTTCCCCCCAGGGATGCACGCTCCCTTTAAAACAAGATGGTACTATCAAGGGTTCTTCAACCTCCGAGACTGGATTCATCAACCCTCAGGCACAATTATTGATAAATCTGCTTTGGTGGATAAACTCACATTTACTCCTCAGACACTCATGGATTATAATCAAATTAGCCACTTCCTTCACCATAGCTTTCCCAAATCTTCAATAACCTCACAACTCTCCCCCTTTGAACGCCTCTGCATACACCGAGGACATCAGAAAGGTCTCATTTCACAAATCTACTCGCTTCTCCAATCTAAATCAAGCTCTCATATACCTATACATGATTATATGACCAAATGGGAATCTGCCTTGTCCACTTCCATTTCACTAGAGGACTGGGAAGATATCTGGAATAACGCTAAACTCTCCTCTATCTGCATACAAACTAGGGAAAATATATATAAAATCTTGTTCCGATGGTACTTGACCCCAGATACCCTCTCACACATTTACCCCAACACCTCGGACTTATGTTGGAGGGGATGTGGCGAAAAAGGCACTATTGAACATATCTTCTGGTTCTGCCCTATAATAGCCCCCCTATGGCAGGATATTCAATCCCTAATCTCTGACCTTTCTGGTGTACTCATTCCTTTAGATCCCCTACAAATGCTCCTAAGCAAACCTATCCCCGACATCAATAAGCACACCATGCAATTGATTACCCATGTTTTAACAGCCACCAGACTATCCATAGCCAAAGCTTGGAAAAATATTGCTCCCCCAACATTATCGGATGTAAAGAATAAGGTAAACTGGGCTAGAACGATGGAGCAAATGACAGCATCCCTAAGAGACACTGGCGGCAAATTCCATAAAATTTGGGACCAATGGCCATACACGCTTTCAGACTACAACCCTCCTTAGATACTCTACGTGATTGAGAAAACCCAGCCTGAGATCCCCCAACCACATATTCGATATAACAGGCTCTCCAACCTAAAATAGAGGCCCACTCATTCATTCATTCATTCACTCCTAAATCCATACGTATATGCTAGACTTAGCTATGTGGCTTGTCGACCAATGTGATTCCCCTTTATAATCTTTAGATATCTAGTGTTTCTTTAAGGCTATACTTCAAATAGTCACTGTGAATTCCCTGAAAATGTTCCACATATTGTCATAGGCTTTATCAACCCCCCCCCAATACGTAGGAACACTTACCGGGACTACCTGAACTTATCTGCCATTACTCACCAAGCATCAAGAAACCACTACGAAAAACTCTTATTCCCCGTTTATTCTAATCTTGATTATCTCAACATGAAGAAATGCCTTTGACAATTGTAAAATGTTTTCTAATTTTCTATGATGTTAAAAGTTTACTCTTCTGTTTAATAACAATAAAAAAAAAAGTGAAAGAAAAAAAAAGGTAATAAATATGGCAGCCTCCATATTACTCTCGCCTCAGGTTTACTTTAAAAGCATCAGAAAGTGCATTTCATTGGCCCAGTGCCAATCTGCATGCACGCCAGAATTTTTACCATCTCATTAACCTTCACTGTCATACAAATCTCATTTGTGCAGACATATATTTTGTGTTAGTTCCCCATGAGGAAAAGGACTAGCTTTTGTGCTTATTGCCCACATTAACCATTCATATTTTTTGCATAATGTGGGCCTGAACTCTTGTACGGGACAAAAGGACAATACAGAGAAGTGCACCCTGTATGTATTTGGAGGATATAACCTACTTTATATACTCGCGTATAAGCCTAATTTTTCAGCACAGAAAATGTGCAGAAAAGTTACCCCCTCGGCTTATATGCGAGTCGGTGGAGCAGAACAGATGGTTCCACTTCCTCAAGTGCCGGCTTGTAGTGACGCGTCGTTGATGACGCGTCATTACAAGCCGGCACTAGAGGAAGCCACCCACAGAAGCCGGATGTCTTCAATCGCCGCAGGCAAGATGGAGGAGGTAAGCTGCTGCCGCTGCTCACACGGGGGACCCGACCACACCAGGACAAGGGGGCAGAGGCAAGCGGCAGCGGCGGGGGGATTAGATGGCCACAGCGGGACACACAGGCAGGGAATCCTCGATGACAGCGAGTCACGGTTCGTATAGGTGGGCGTTCGTAAGTCGGGGATTCCCTGCCTTTGCCGTATAACACGCAGGGACTGTTTTTTGTTTTTTTGGGGGGAGAAAAAGTGCGTCTTATACGGCGAAAAATACGGTGTATATGTATCTATATATATATATACTGTGTGTGTGTGTGTATATATATATATATATATATATATATATATATATATATATATATATATATAAATTTTTTGAACCAAGTTTGATGATGTATTTCTGCTTCCTGTTGACTTCCTAGTGATTTTCATAAAACGCATAAAAAAATCGCATGCACAACACATACAAAACGCATATGTTAGTTATATATGCGGACTGCAAACGCATTAAAATGCGTGCAAAACACAACGGAATATGCACAAACGCACGGAATATGCACAAACCCTTATGCAGCAAAACACTACCAAAACGCTGCGTTTCCTGCACTGCCTAGTGTGTTCCTTCCCTTAGGCCTCTTTTCCATGGACAGCTGAACTGTGCGCTCAGCAAGCAGTTACCAGGCAGCAGTAAACCGGTGACAGGCACCCGCAAGCAGTTGTGAGAGTTTGAGTGGCATTTCTCTGCCTATTAACTGCCTGTGGAAAAGAGGCCTAAAACAGAAGGTATCTGCAAGTATTCAGATTGGAGTGAGCATATGATGTCTTCCACAATGCATCTCTGCAGAATATGCAAATCATGCTTTGATGCAGCAGTGATGCATCGTGGGAGATATCATATGCTCACGCCAATCTGAATAATCACAAATACCTTCCGTTTTCAGAAGACAACTTTTGTTTTGCATAATATTTTAGTAAGAGGGCTTTTTGGTCCTTTGTAGCCGCTTACACACTCCTAGGAAGAAGGTTTACCATGAGCTCGCTGGCAATCTGTAGATGTACTGTGTATAAAGAGGCACTGCAGTGACATGTAGGAGAATGTAGAAAATGATTCACTTTCAGGGCTCGTTCACACTATGAATGTTTGCGGGGGGTTTTAAAGTGAACCTCTGGACTAAAAATATACTCAGCAGAACTGAAAAGGCTTGGTGTTAACAGTTTCACAGCATTAGCTAGGCTCCACCCATCAAAGAGACCTGCCCGGGCGGTTTTTCCCTGATGGTGTGCAAAGCATGATGGGATTTCCTATGTTGTTGTTCACGTTGCCTAGCAACTGGGAGGGGTGATCAGCACACAGGACAGTTGGAACTGTGTCTCATGCTCCCTGTTACCTCCTTTCAACCAAAAAGATGGCTGCCCTCATGAAATCAAACATTTGCCTGTTCTTTTAAAACAGGGTGGGTAAGAGATTATATTACCTATCTATTTTAATGAACATAACTAATGTCACTTAATAACAGTATGTTTGTTTAGGCTGGAGTTCCTCTTTAAGCTCTGGCGATTTTAAGAAATCGTCCCAAAAGCGATTGTGCAATGATTCTTTGAGAGTGTTCACATGTGCGCGTGTCGATTTCATTAAAATCTCAAATGCGCTACATGTACCAATTTTAGTGCGCTTTGGCTCAATGGATGGTATACGGAAATCGCAAAGTGCTTGAAAAAGTGCTTTGTACAACGATTTCCCAAACGCTTTTATGAATAAATACATTGTATCCATTTCCGGGTGAAAGAGTTCACTTCCTGACTGACGTCAGGAAGTGAAAAAACTAATCGCTCTGCAAAAGCGCTTAGAAAATCAATTTCCAAAGCGCAGGGAACAGCACTGAAAAAACTCTCAATAAATCGCTCAATGCTTGTGAAAGCAATAGCGATTTATAATGTGAACATAGTCTTAGGCTACGTTTCCACTATAGCGTGACATTTTAGCCTGCAAAAAATCGTATAAGATTTTTCTGATTGGTGAAAATTTGCATGCAAATTTTTACGTGTTTTTATGCAAATTTTCTGCCTAGTAACCGCTTAGTCATGACTGCTGACAACTTCCTGTAACCATGGATGTAATTATTATTATTATTATTATTATTATTTGTTGTATTTAGAAAGCGCCAACATATTACGCAGCGCTGGACATTAATTTAGGTTACAGACAATATTTAGGGGTGACATACAGCAAAATGACAATACAGGAATACAAGAAAACCAGATCACGCAGCACAGCATGAGTACCAGGTAATGCTTAGTCAGTCACTGGATGGAGCATGGAGATTAGGCAAGTTAGGTTCACTCAGATCCATAGGATGAGTGCACAGTAATGGAGGTGCATGATCAGGTAGGACACAAAATGCGAATTTTTTCGGGCAAGTAATGCGAAAATTCGCATTGCCTATACAAAGCATTGTACGCAAATCGTACGCTATGTACAGAAAAAATGATACAGGACCTCAGATTGTTTTAACCCGTACGAACGCTAACGAAAATTCGCATTGAATGGAAACAGCCCCATTCACTACCATTAGTTGCAAAATAAATGCGAATTTTCTGAGAGAAAAATCTGACACAAAATGCGCAAGTGGAAACCAGGCCTTAAAGTAATTTTCCTGCTTTCAGCACCTGAAACGCTTCCTATATCTACTGTATATTTTGCTGTATATTGGTATGTAGCTCCTCCCTCCCAGTGATGCGTAGCCTAGTCTATTTAGCTATGCTGAATCATTTTGCTTTGATGCAATCAGATCTCATGGTCTATGGCCAGCAGTGTCCTCTCTACTTTTGCAAGTTGATATATTTGTGACAGAATAATTTGTGTCCATACAAGACAATGACACGATCGCCGACCAGATGTCTCGCTAATTATCTCTCGGGAGGAACAGTTTGTTTAGAGACAAGAAGAAAGATGATGCATCGTCAGCGGGTGTCACATGTCTTCATTACGGGTGTGATGGCACAGCGCGGGAATGCGGTGAATCATCATTGTGTCTGTCACCCTGGTCACCGCACTCACGCCTTCATGTAATTTACCTCATGCAATGGATACCTGCAAAACGTAACAGAAGCAAACAAGCGCAAGCAATAATTACCCGGGCGCGGCTCCAGTCGCTGTGATCGCTGCTGAATAATAGAAATACTGATGTAGCGCCTCTTAGGTGGGCTGTGTGTTTAGCAGCGCCTCAGTATCGATGGATTAGCTGTGTCAGTGGAGACCTGATTGACGTGTGGTGGCCTCAGCAAGGGCCAGCAATTACATTTACATCTACTGATGAATCATTAGGGAGATGTAGCAAAGCACAACACGGGCTGCAGGTTCATTTAACGTCTAATAAGTAAGAGGAGCACAAAAGAATAATTAAAGTATTACAAAAATAAATTAATTACTGGTTTTATTTTCACACTACAATTTTTTTTTAAACTTTAAGTGAGAAAATTCCTTCAGTTTGATACTCTACCTTAGTAGAGGGAAGACTCTGTGGCCCATATGCAGTTACCTTTTTCTCCTGAGCTATCTCCTAGGAGATAATTTTCACATGCTCTTTAAAGTGAATGGGAACCCGTTTTTAAATAAAAAAAAGTCAGATACTCACCTAAGGAGAGGGAGGCTCTGGGTCCCATAAAGCGTCCCCTTCTCCTCTCCTGGTCCCCGCTGTCGTCCTGGCTCCCCCGTAGTGGTATTTGACCGTTTCGGGCAAATACCGCTGTTTCCTGGCCGAAGGGAGGCTTCAGAAATGCTTCGGGAGCCTGAGTGCTCCCAAAGACGGGCCGCTCTACACTGCGCTCGCGCGCTTTCTATGACGCACTCGCGTGTGCGCCGCCTGTCTTCGGGAGGACTCCGCTCCCGAAGACTTCCGAAGTCTCTTCGGCGGGGGATGTGAACGGGGGAGCCAGCGCAGCACGGGGGGCACCGGGAGAGGAGAGGGAAGGCTCATTAAGACTGAGCCTTCCCTCTCTTTAGGGGAGTATCTGACACTTTCTTTTTATTTACACATGGGTTCCCCTTAGCTTTAAAGAGACTCTGTAACAAAATTTTGAGCCTTATTTCTTCTATCCTATACTTTCCTATGCCTGTTCTAATGTGGTCTGTCTTACTGCAGCCTTTCCTAGTTGCACTGTCTCTGTAATAAATCTTATCTTCTTTCCTCTGTCTGCTCTGTCTAAGGCTGGAATGTGTGGAATGTGCAGCACTGCTTGTCATTGGCAGAAGCTTTACACACCCTCTCCAAGCTCTGCATGAGTCACACAATAAGCTGATCTCAGCCTATGTCTTTTGTTTGTAAACACTGCCTAAAACTGTTAATTACAAGCCAGGATTGCAGTGGCAGAAACAGCACAGAGGGGCCCAGGAGAACATAATGAAGAGAATGGTATGCTTTTTATTGTAAGAATTTTAGAGTACAGATTCTCTAACCACTTCGCATCCAGACCTTGTTTCCCAGTTATGGACCAGAGCAGTTTTGACAGTATAGCTATGTCCTTGTTTAATCAGAAATAACTTTATCCCTACTTATGACACACAATTGAAATTACTGTATATTGTTATTTTCAAGACAAACTAGGCTTTCATTATATGCCATTTTTCCCTCAATTTAGTTGTTTATGAATTTTAATGGGAAAACAAGGAAAAAAATAGAAAAACACACATTATTTCTCAGCTTTACCAATTCCAGTTTAAAAATAAAAAGTTCTACTATAGATAAAAACACAAATTTTGTTTGACTATTCTTACCGCTTATCACAAAACTTAGATTATGTTCCTGTCACAATTCATGGTGAAGATATTTGATTCTGAAATAATGCTACAGAGTGTATTTTTCACTATGAACTGAGAAAATAAAAGTATTTTTAATGGTAAAAATCAATCTCATTAGCTCAGGAAACATATATTCCCATTCACCAATTAGTGCTGCATCAGATGCCCAATCCTGCACAGCACTGCTTCTGCTACAAGACGTATATCTACTGACTCGTGGCTTAGATTAAGTCACAGAGGACGTAGATATACTGTAGTAGTGGATAAAGTGGTTAAAGGAAACATCAATCAAATAATGCTGCCCTATCATATGATGTACTTACCCGGGGCTTTCTCCAGCCCCTTGCAGCCGACATGTACCACACAGCATCTCCGCTCGCAGCTTCAGGTCTGGGGTCCCCGCCGGTGCAGAGGCCGATCTCCTCTACTGCGCCTGTGCGAGCGCCGCTGTCAATCATGCAGTACACCACAGACAAGTGGTCGTGCAGGGGCACTAGAGACAAGCGTGGGACATGTCTGCTGCAAGGGGCTGGAGGAAGCCCCGGGTAAGTTTATCATAGGGCATCATTATTTGATTGATGTTTCTTTTAAAATAACTTTTAAGCATTTTTCAATTAAGAATTACTCCAAAGTTGATTAAAAAAAATGAAAATACTAAAATTATTTTTAGTATTTTCCTAGCTTGCTGATGGTTTAAATAGCATTGTATGACGAGGTATATATGGGCCTGGATAGTAAAGAGCAGGGGTGTCAAACTCAATGATGTCATGCCAGTGCTGTGGTCCAGTATAGCGAGGTAGAGGAGCTCTTTCGAACTACTTGTGTCAACTGGGCTGTGAGTTGTTCCGAAGAACCAGCGAGTGTCTGGTCAGGTTTGCCTAAAGCAATTCTGCAGCGACTGGAAAAAATAGTTACATACTCACATCTGGAGAAGGAAGACTCTGGATCCTTGTTTCATAGCTGGACCCCGGTGTCTAGCAGACACCTCAGCAGGCTCTGGAACACTCACATCCCTGAGTGCTTCTGAAGTCTGGCATCGTCCTGCTCATACATGAGCCCAGTACAGATACGCTCATCTTCAGAACTACTCAAGGTTGCGGTTTACCAGCATCTCTAGCGGGCAGAGGACCCGCATGGCAAAGGACAAGAAATGTGAACGTGGCAGCAAACATGTACCAAGGGAAAACAAATGGAACTAAATGAAAAAGTGATGTAAATGAAGGAAACTAATCCTTTTTTCCCCATCTGGACTAGAGCAATTTTCACATTTCAGTGCTCCTCCCATTCATTTTCCAATACCTTTATGACTACTTAGCCCACCTAAACGACTTGTACATTGTTTTTTTTCTCCACAAATTGGGATTTCTTTGGGTGGTATGTTTTTTCTAAGGATGATTTTATTTTATATGCAATTTCATTGTAATAATAATAAAAACTCATTACTTCTCAGTTTTCAGCCATTATAGTTTTAAAATAAAATGTGCTACTGTTGATAAAACCCACACATTTTATTTGCCTATTTGTCCCGGTTATTACGTTTAAATTATGTCCCACACTTTTTATTTGCCTGTTTGTCATGGTTATTACGTTTAAATTATATTCCTAGTACAATGTATAGACACAATATTTTATTTGATACTGTATATTCTGGGGTATGACTACTTTTTAACCTTTGAAAATTTTCCAAAAAGTAGGGGGTTGTCTTGTACGCCGGATGTCATTGATGTCGGGTGATGCGTGAGGCGCGTAAGTGACACACTGATGTTTAATTACTGGGTGCTGGAGATGCGGCGGTCGCCGCATATGCTGGGGGGAGCTCACCCCTCACGCTGCAAGGTCTGGGACGCCCAGGGTATGGAAGAAAGAAATTCTACTGTGCCCTTAAAACACGCCTCTTCCACCCGTATGACCCGCCCCATCCTGTTACGACCTCTCAGATCTTGCTGCTGAGGACTGTAGTGAAGCGGCGCAGGCACGCATGTGTGACATCTGAGAGGCAGAGGAGGTAAATAGGATAAAAGGGTGGGCCAGACAGGTGAAAGAGGCGTGTTATGTGGGCACAGCGCAATCTATTCTTCCATACCGCTCTGATAAACGGAGACAGGGTGAGCTGACCAATCCACTTGGAGACAGATAGAGCTGACCAATCTGCTTAGTGAGAGTTGACCAACCCAAACTAGTCAATCGCCTGTATACTGTTATACTGGGTACCACATTCAGTACACCAGTATTTAATACACAGCACCAGTATATGATTTTTTTTTATTTGTATTTGGTGTGCGTTGGAAGAGGTATAAGGTCGCATTCACAGTGCCACATTGCGGAGCTGCGTTATTAAGTATTATAACGCAGCTTACTGCACTGCAATGTTAATCCTGTGGGACGTTTACAGTGCGATGTTAAAGCCGCGTTGAAAATGTTGCATTGTGGTAACTCACTGCTTGCATTGCATTACTTCTAAACGCAGACATGTTGCGACTTTGTCGCATTAAACCGCAATGTCCCACTATGAATGTAATATACCCTTATAAAATAAATATTAAAAAGGTTTAGTCTCTTAACTTAACTATTTGTTTGTTTCTTTTTATTCTGTAATTTTTTTTATTTTTTAAGTCATTTTTTAGTCTTTTATTTTGGCAACTATGGGGAAGGGAGTGGTAAGGGGTTAATTGATGGATGATTTTATTTATTTTAATGTATGTAGATGAAATGTTATTTTTGGCCACCAGATGTCCTCACACTTTATTCTTGTGTGGGCAGTGCACAGGAAGTGTCGTATGTGTTTTTACTTACCATTTAAGAATTCAAGCCACTGCAGCTTTAAAAGCTTGCTGCAGAGCCGTACAACTCCGCACACAAATGGATCTTCCTACCTTTTCCGCCCACCAACAGAGCTTTTTTTTGGTGGGCTCTGATCGCTGATCTAACTTTTTTTTCCTTTTTATATTAATTTTTTTTTTAATTAATAAAAACGTGTATTTTTTTTCTTTCTCCCCCCGAGGTCCAATCAGCTTGATTGTCTTTCATTGGCATCAGCCTATGAGAGCTATCCTTTCCCTTCCTACTCCAGGGCACAGCCAAGTGACAGGGCACTAGATCGCAGCACTGTACAATGTAAATAGACGGCGGTTTTGCCATCTAACAGTACAAAAATCTACTATCATTATTTCTTGTTGGCTTAGATAAATTTCCACCTAATCTCAGATTAGGTATAACCCACCTAATATGTGCAGCAAGACACTTATTACTAACACACTGGAACCTTCCACATATTCCTTCATAAATTCAAGTAACTAACTTGGTAGATTTTAACCTAAGAATGGAACACCTAGCCAAAACCAGAAATCACCAAAATCTTTGGCAAGACAAATAGTCTTTTGGAAGAAGGTTATCAAAAGACCATTTTACCTTGCCAAAGACTTTGGTTATTTCTGGTTTTGGCTAGGTGTTCCATTCTTTATCAAATGTATCTAGGCCAACAAGAAATAATGATAGTAGAGGTGAGGGAGGAACTTCAAAGTTTCCCATTTTGAAGATGATTTTGAAAATGATATCCCAAAAGGGCACTGTTTTGGGGCATGCTCATAATACGTGTAGTAGTGTACCAGTAGTTAAACATTCTCTCCAACAATCGGAGGAATGTTGAGATAAAATTCGAGGGGTGAATTTTAAGTAAGATTTTTTTTTTTTTTGTAGTTTCAGTATGCGTGGCACATTTTGAGTATTTTTTCAGGTTGAATAAGGCTTTGTTAATTTCTTGAGTAGATTATAGTTGTTGTAGATCATGCTCCCAGGTTTTAAGATATTTGGAAATTGGGGAATCGGATAAATCTAGTTTTTAAGTTTTTTACTGCTTCATTGTCTCTGCTCAATGATACCTTCACTGAAGTATGCCAGAGCTCAAATCTATGAATTATTGACCGTTTTATCTCTTTCCTGCTCTCAAAAGCCATTTACTGACAGGAACGTGTTTTATGGCTGTAATTACTTATCAGTGAGGGTTATGCTACAGTCTGACCCAGTCCGACTCGGTCCTGACTTGGACAGAAACTGATGTTTAACTCTTTCAGGCAGAGAAAGAAAAAAAGGAACACAGGGTAGTTATTTGTGTGCTTGGCACTGTACATACACGTCTGTCTCATCATGTCACCTCAGTTGTCCTTTAAAGCAGCTAGCCAGGTTTTATGATTTTATTCCTCTTTATCCCCAGTTTTCCCGCATCAGCTCTGTTTGTCCTTTCTGTTCCCTCACCCAGCTAATTTGGGATATCTGAAAGAGACATTTCTGCCCTTTTGCTGCGTTATAATTGGCTTTAACCTCCTATGCTTCTGTAACAAGGAGAGAGAGACTTTTGGGTTGCGTGACCGCTCAATTTTTTGGAGGCCCAAAGTAGATCTTCTCTAAAACGAAAGTGTCAAATAACATAAAAACAATTTGGCAGGCTAACCTTTAGCAGATGAGCCAGTGACATTTTGATAGAGGGAAGTTTAATCTGTCGCTTGACCTCAGGTGATCTGCTTTTATTGGATAGATGTCGTACCTGGCTGATGTCCCGGTTGTCATAGACAGTCCATCGTATGACCTTCTCTTGGCCGGGGGGATGTGCTTTGTCTGTCTAACAATACGGCTGTATGGATTTCCCCGTGCTACTTACAACCTGAGACTGGCACACCGTGTAAAGCTAGCACCGGTCTTTCTGGTACACAAATAGTTTATATTTTTAAAACCACTGACCAGTTAAAGCAGACCTGAACTCAGAAAACTCAGAACGTCCTCTGTGCTCTTAAAGAGAACCCAAGGCGGGGTTCTGACAATGCAATCCACATACAGAGGCTGGGTCTGCCTATACTGCCCAACCTCTGTTGCTATTTCAATCCCCCCTAAGTTCCCCCTGCGCTCTGCAATCCCCCGTAAATCACAGCCGTGCTGTGCGGGCTGTGTTTACATCTGTACTGTCACTCTGCGTGCTCCCCCCGCCTCCTGCATCGCTCTGATCCCCGGCCCGCGTCCCTATCCTCCAAACAGCGGGGAGGGAAGGAACGTGGGCGGGGACCGGAGCTATGCAGAAGGCGGGGGGAGCAGCAAATTGACAGTACAGAGATAAACACAGCCCGCTGTGACACACTGTGTGTCGGCAGCGCGGCTGTGATTTATGGGGGATAGCAGAGCGCAGGGGGAGCTTAGGGGGGATTGAAGTAGCAACAGAGGCTGGGCAGTATAGGCAGACCCAGCCTCTGTATGTGGATTGCAATGTCAGAACCCTACCTCGGGTTCTCCTTAAAGATAAGCTAAGATAATATCCTTTAAAGAAAAAACATTTATTTGCTACAGCTGATAGATCCTGCAATAAATCTGCAGCTTGTCTACTTCCTACTTTCATGGAAGCAGACATGTTGTTAATACCCTGTGTTTACCAATTAGATTCTCTGATGTAGCAGCCAGCTGACGCAGCTGAGAGATCAAATTACAACTTGTGGTCAGTCACAGATGAGGGGTGATAAGACTAAACTCTCTAAATACACACTGGGTGCATTTCTCTCTGTTGTCCTTCTATCCTGTGCAAGAGTTCAGGTCCACTTCAAGTGAATAATGTTGATTATCTAGTTATAGTGGCAGTTACCTATGAAAGATGGGATATATTAGGTAGCAAGTGAAGGATTTCAAAGGACAACTGAAGCAAGAGTTATATGGAGGCTGCCATATTTATTTTATTTTAAGCAATACCAGTTCCCTGACTATCCTGCTGATCCTTTACCTCTTAATATTTTCAGCCATAGACCCTGAACAAGCATGCAGCAGATCCGGTGTTTCTGACATTGTCAGATCTGACAGGATTATCTGCATGCTTGTTTCTGGTGTGATTCAGACATACTGCAGCCAAATAGATCAGCAGGGCTATCAGGCTACTGGTACTGAGTAAAAATAAATAAATAAGGCAGCCTCCATATACTTATCTCTTCAGTTGTCCTTTAAAGCAGGGACTACTAAAATTGTAATTGACTTTCACTATTTAACCTCCTTGGCGGTTATCCTGAGCTAGGGTCGGGCGGAAAACCGCAGCTCAGAGCGGTAATCCCGACCTCTGTTGGGGGTAGCTGCTGGAGGCTCTATGCAGAGCAATGCTTGCAGCAGGTGTTTCTACATACCTCCCGGGGGATCCCGACGTCGGCCGCCATTCTTCCTCTCCTCCGGGGCTCTACTTCCTCCTGGTGAGATCGCTGGCTATAGTCATGAAGACAGCCGGTGTAATGTCTGATTGCGCTGCCCGGAAGCTCCCTTCCACACTGAGTAGCACGCATGCGCAGTGTGAAGTTAATTATACTGCTGATGGTAACATAAAAAATATCTCCACTTCCACACATCCTACATTCCTCAAATTTTCAGGGAAGGGAGAGGATCCCCCAAACTACATCTATACCAAATTGCAGCCCCCGAGCCCCGCTGGTTCAGGAGATAGATTAGAGAAACCTATCTCGGGAACCAGTGGGGCTCGGGGGCTGCAATTTGGTATAGATGTAGTTCAGGGGATCCCCTACCTACCCTAAAAATTTGAGGAGCTTAGGATGTGTGGAAGCGGAGATATTTATTATGTTACCATCAGCAGCATTATGAAATAGGAAATGTGACCGCACAGTCTCCTAGTGCGCATGCGGGGCAGGGCAGCACAAATCCACAGGCAGCGTAATCTGACACAACATTGGCAATTTCACTTTAGAGTTGCAGCGCCACCTGGAGGATGGAGGCATAACTGCAGCGCTGGAGCCAGACAGGTGAGTGATTGTAAAAAAAACTACTGCAGCTCTCCCTGGCGGCATGATTTTTTACAGGTTTTAGGGTCTGAAGCACTGCTTTTAGACCCTAAAGTCTGGAAAGAATCATAACGTCAAGGGGGTTAACATTGAGTCCAGGAGTGTAGCTACAAATCATGCCCTCCCCCCTTTGCACAATTCTGATGGGTCCCCCCCAATGCTCACTCCCTCACAGTCTGGGGGTTCATCTCACAAGGTCATAAAACACATGCGGCCATCATTATTCTCACACCCATAACAAGTGTAGCCACAAAAACGCCTGATCTGTGCAATGTGTTGTAAGGGAAGGTTAGCAGTTGCTAACCCCCCCCCCCCCCCCCCTTTTCACAGCTCTGGGCTTCCCTGCTACGGGTGCTTCTCTCCTGTAGTTCCCCCTCTAGAGTCTGTTGCGCCAAACTGAAGGCCTTGCTTCCCACTTTGACCAACTTCCATGACAACAGGCCAGTTAATACTCCACTGATGAACATCCCCATGGATTGGTTTTAATTGATCTTCTTAAAATGCCGCGAGGTGCCGTTAACCCTTTGAAAGTCTGAACTTGTAGTTCGCCACGGAAACAGTAAATTCGGGCGCCTGAGGCTAGTGGACAAATCGGGCGCCGCCATTCACTCCTATAATAAATATCGTTTAATGGGCGCCCGATAGGAAAAAAGGGCGCCGGTGAAAAATAACGTTTTAAAAGCGGCGCCCGGAGACTTAATGTTTTATTACTGCTTCTCATGATTACACATTATCTAATGATTTATACATTTTTAAATATTATTTTTAAACGAAAAACAGTACATTTTTTTTTTACATTATTTTTAAACGAAAAAACCAACAGGGGGGTCTTAGGTTTAGGCACCAACAAGGGGGGTCTTAGGTTTAGGCACCAAAAGGGGGTCTTAGGTTTAGGCACCAAAAGGGGGGTCTTAGGTTTAGGCACCAACAGGGGGGTCTTAGGTTTAGGCACCAACAGGGGGGTCTTAGGTTTAGGCACCAACAGGGGGGTCTTAGGTTTAGGCACCAACAGGGGGGTCTTAGGTTTAGGCACCAACAGGGGGTCTTAGGTTTAGGCACCAACAGGGGGGGTCTTAGGTTTAGGCACCAAAAGGGGGGTCTTAGGTTTAGGCACCAAAAGGGGGGTCTTAGGTTTAGGCACCAACAGGGGGGTCTTAGGTTTAGGCACCAACAGGGGGGTCTTAGGTTTAGGCACTAACAGGGGGGTCTAGGGGTTAGGGGTAGGTACAGGGAGGATTACTTAGGCACCAACAGGGGGGGTCTTAGGTTTAGGCATCAACAGGGGGGTCTAGGGGTTAGGGGTAGGTACAGGGAGGGTTACTTAGTAATTTTTTTTTTTAACGTTATTATACGTTTCAGTATTTAAACGAAAGATTAACGTTTTTACAATTGCCGATTTAATGCACATTATTTAATGATTTATAACTTTAAAAAACATTAATTTGAAAAGAAATACAGTACAATACATTTTTAAACGTTATCCATGCTTATCGTTAAAAACCCGGCGCCCTTTTTTCCCAGCGCCCCTTTTTAACGTACGCGTTCGCCACAGCCGGGCGCCTGTTGACTTTATCGTGCCGATTGCCTTCTCTTTTATTTTCCGTTTTCCCTCCCTGCAAGTGAACTAATTACTGAATCCAGTGAGCCAGGCAGTATTTTATCGATCACAGCAGAGAGCATTGGAGGGGTCTAATCACTCCTCGCTGCTGCTATTATACACAATGCAACATTTTACTGTATGAATTATTAATTATTCAATATATTTATAGTTTGTGTAGGAGGAAAAGTAATGCGGTATCGTTTTCTATATATTTATTATTTCTTGTCTGTTTGTGTTATTTCCAGATTCCTCTCCGCACTGTAGTGTTAAATAGCCTCTTAATTTAAATGATAAGTTTCTGCAGAAGTACGAAGTCTTTTGGAACGGTTACATAAATAGTTTTTTTTTTTTAACTTGTCCTTTTGGAAACATTCATTCGTTATGGCTTATTACACATATCAGAGGTTTAAAAAGTAGCATACGGCTTGTTTGCCAAAAATGGATCCATCAAAAACTTTGGCAAGTAGAAGTTAACTTGCTAAATTTTTTCTTCTGTGCGTTTCAGCTTCCATATTTATTTTATATTGCCATAGTAAAGTAAGCGAGAGTTCGGCCATTTTGAATACGCAGCCAGTGTCTGAAGAGCAAAACATTCGATATGGTTTTCCGGTAGTTGGATTTGGATATCTGCAGCAGAGGTTTTTGCTGCCAGATTTTAGACGTACGTTTAGAATAGCTGCAAAGTACTTTTGGCACGTGCTGTGCTGGCAGAATGTCAATAACGTAGGGCTACCGGTATTCTGCAGTCGGTTTAGCAAGGTTGTTAGTCGATCTCACTATTCCCAAAGCCACCATATCCCCTAACCCTCCTACAATTACACCCAGCCATAACCTTCCTACTGATATGCCTAACCGTATCCTTCCCTCTCCCCAGCACTCACGCCCAACAGATTAACCCCTGGCAACGCTTTCTGATCACTTACTGCTGCTTACTAAACACTGACACCACAGGCTGCTGCCTTGCTTAACACATATGTACTGATAACATTTTGTAATTAAACCAGGATATCTTGGAAAAGCTTTGACTCTCACTTGCCCTTTTTTGGTACGCTGAGGTGGGCGCAGAACTTAGAGGAGATGGCAGCCAAGCCAATGTGCTCCCACCCAGTCCCACATATCTCCTTCGGGTGCATTGTAGGTGACCCACCCAACTTAATTGGATTGTGAGCTCCACCAGAGGCAGAAACGAATAGGAATGTTTTTGTGAGGTTTGCAAAGTGCTTTTCACTTTTATTTTGAAGGACATCAATCATGAAAGTAGTTGACCTTAACGAGTTTGAGTTTTGTTTTTTTCTTTTTCCAGATGGGCCTTGGGAAAACTTTACAGGCAATCTGCATTGCATACTTTTACCAAGATGAGTGGCCTCTTCTAATCGTCGTGCCGTCCTCGTTAAAGTATCCTTGGATTGAGGAGTTGGAGAAGTGGATTCCAGAACTGGGCCCCGAGGACATCACTGTTATCGAGAACAAAACAGATGTTGGGTAAGAGGTCTGGAGGGTACAAGGGTATGCGAGCAAACCATACTATTGGCTTATTGAAATACAGTGTACCGGCTAAGGCAATACAATGCAGGTGCTCAGCTAAAGGCAACTGAAGACATCACCCTAAATATTACAATCTTGTAGAGGGGACCTAGTAGTCATGTTATATTGATGATACCTAAAATAAACTTGAGATGAATAAATGCTAAAGTTTTATACATACCTGGTGCTTCCTCCAGGCTCCTTCGGCATGATCAGTCCCTCGTCATTTTCCTCCATTGCCTTGTTCCTCTGCTATGGCTCCTGGCAACTTCAGGAGCCGGAGCTTACTGCCCATGTGCAGCCCGGCCTTGCTTGCGCCCCCCCCCCCTGCACTCCCATCGCCTGGAGCATTTTGTGCCTCCGCATTATCACTGCGCAGGCGCAGAACGCTCCCAGCCACAGGAGTGCGACAGGGGAGCCGCACTGTGCCTACCTCGACTGGCAAAAGTTATTGCCAAAGTTACTAGGACCAGGAAGTGGAGGACAGCGGCGATAGACCGATCAGGCTGAAGGGGGCTGGAGGAAGCCCCAGGTTTGTATAAAACTTTTGCATTCAATCATCTCAGGTACACTTTAACTACTTTAGCCATTCTGACGTAGCTCCTACGTTCACCTATGCATCTTGGAGGTAGGAGCTACGTCCATGAAAAAAACAATGCTTCCGCGACAGATCGCGCGCAATCCCACGCTTGTTCTCGCTGCCGCCCGTAAGCCTGGAGATTTAGGTCTTAGTGTCTATGATCGTGGCATCAATGAGATCCCTGCGTCATTGTTTATCTTGTAATTTACACTTACACGCTTTACTTCCTGCTCGCATTCTAAAAACACACGCAGGAAGAAAAATGTATAAATAGTAAAATTGCACCTACATACATTTATTTTTTTTAAAGAAACAGACCCACACTTACATATAAAAATTAACGCCTTCCCTCACACACTCTCCCATAGTACCCAAATATATATTTTGCATAATTTAAAATAAAAATAAAAAATACATAAATAGTTACCTTAGGGACTGAACCTTTTTTTTTAAAAAAAATAAATATATATATATGTCAAGATTGTATATTACTGTTATTTTTTAAATTTATGGGCTTGTAAATGATGACACAAAACTGAAAAAATGCACCTTCATTTTCCTAATAAAATATTGGCGCCATATATTGTGATAGGGACATAATTTAGACGTGTAATAACCGTGACAAATGGGCAAATTAAATATGTGGGCTTTAATTATGGCAGCATGTATTACTTTAAAATTTTAACAGCTGAAAACTGAGAAATATTTTTTTCCATTTTTTTCTTAATAGTCCTGTTAAAATGCATTTAGAATAAAATAATTCTTACCAAAATGTATCACCTAAAGAAAGCCTAATTGACGGCGGAAAAACAAGATGTAGAGCATTTTGTTGTGATAAAGAGTGATAAAGTTATTGGTGAATTGAATGGGAGGGGGGAAGAGCGCACGATAAAATATCAGGTGGCGAATCTTCCCACAATGCAAATTGCGGCTTATATCAGATCTGCTATAGGAAGCCATAATTTGCACAGTGGGAATACTCAATGCTTGCTGTTTTATTGGTCACCTCCCTGCAGCCAACTTTGCTGTTGTCACAAATTGCAGCTCTGTAGCAAGGGGGGGAGGGGGGGGGAGGGATGTTAAAGTTTAGGTACCACTGTGGAGGGGGGAAGGGGAGTTGGGGTTTTGTAACACCACGAGGAGTCTAGTGGTAGAGGCATAGGTAGAGGGAAGTCTTAAGTTTAGGCTTCGTTAGAGGGAGGTCTTAGGGTTAGGCATCGGTAGAGGGAGGTCTTAGGATTAGGCATCGGTAGAGTCAGAGGCGGACATAGGCCCGTGCAGATGCACAGGGGCCCCATGTCCTCTAGGGCCCATGCCAGTGGACCAGTTAGGGCCTGATTATCCTCTAAGCTTTTCTCCATGTATTTATCTCTGAAACGTAAGAGAAACAGTGATCATAACTTGTACACCAGTCATATACAAGTTTAAAATGTGTGCTACATTAATACAGTGCCTAGAAAATGTGACCTAGGTTCATGTACTTTTATCTTATCTGCATTGTTTGGATCCAACCATGATCTGTTATGACTACACCCACTCACATGGCGCCCGATGTATTTATTTTTGCACAGGGGCCCATTGTTGGCTTTGTCCGCCACTGGGTAGAGGGAGGTCTTAAGGTTATTGATTGGTAGAGGGAGGTCTTAGGGTAAGGCATCGGTAGAGGGAGGTCTTAGGGTTAGGCATCGGTAGAGGGAGGTCTTAGGGTTAGGCATCGGTAGAGGGAGGTCTTAGGGTTAGGCATCGGTAGAGGAAGATCTTAGGATTAGGCATTGGTAGAGGGCGGATTCTGTGAGACAGTAGGTTTAGGTTTAGCCATAGTATAATGTTAAGATTACCAGTATTTTTACTATCTGAATTCAGTAGTAGAATATTGCTTATTTTAACGATATTCTAATAGCAACAATCCATTGCACCTTTTTTTTGTTCGAGGCGCCTTTCTTTTATGTACACCGGAGGTTGTGTACAAGAACAACGGCAACAGAAGTCATGGTAGATCCAGGCAACAGAAGCCATGGTAGATCCAGGCAACAGGAGTCATGGTAGATCCAGGCAACAGGAGTCATGGTAGATCCAGGCAACAGGAGTCATGGTAGATCCAGGCAACAGGAGTCATGGTAGATCCAGGCAACAGGAGTCACGGTAGATCCAGGCAACAGAAGTCACGGTAGATCCAGGCAACAGAAGTCACGGTAGATCCAGGCAACAGAAGTCACGGTAGATCCAGGCAACAGAAGTCACGGTAGATCCAGGCAACAGAAGTCACGGTAGATCCAGGCAACAGAAGTCACGGTAGATCCAGGCAACAGAAGTCACGGTAGATCCAGGCAACAGAAGTCACGGTAGATCCAGGCAACAGAAGTCACGGTAGATCCAGGCAACAGAAGTCACGGTAGATCCAGGCAACAGAAGTCACGGTAGATCCAGGCAACAGAAGTCACGGTAGATCCAGGCAACAGAAGTCATGGTAGATCCAGGCAATCCAGGAGGAGGGATGACCAATTCCTTGTAGAGGAGACAAGGGCTGAAATGATCACCAGTGGGTGAAAAGGGCTGGCGTAACTACAATTCATCAGGCCCCCCTCCAGCAACACTTTGGGGCCCCCCCAATATTCATACCCCTTCCAGTGCCTCCCCGTTTTGCCCTTCACGGCCATTGGGCCAATCTCACAATGGTCATAAAACAAGTGTGGCCCCCATAATCTTCACACCCATAACAAGTGTAGCCACAAAAGCACCTGATCTGAAGTATTATCCCCTGTATTGGAAGAAGGGAAGGTCAGTAGTGGGGACCCCCACAGCCCTGGTCCCCTCTACGATCACAGGGGCTGCTCACCTCTCGTTATGCCCAATATAGAATGAGGGCTAGTTGTGCCAGAGGTCACAGGTTTGGAGCAATCTGTGACAATAGGCATCCTTTTTACAGAATGCCTTTGGGGTGGTTGTATTGAAGGAAATCAGTTCAGTGTTCCTGAATGTTATTAAAGAGGAACTTTAACCAAGGATTACATTTCATCCCAATCAGTAGCTGAGACCCCCTTTCCCATGAGAAATATTTTCCTTTTCACAAATAGATCATCAGGGGAGCTTGTGTGGCTGATATTGTGGTGATGTCATGACCATGCTCCTGACAGTTTGCTGTCTGTGAACCTGGTTGCATTGTGGGAAATAACGGCTTTTTCCAACTGCCAAGCAAGCGGCATCTCCCTCTGTGCATAGAACTCTCAGTAACGAACATTCCATGCAGATCACCTGGCAGAACAAACTATCTCACCACCAGTCATAAATTTCATAATGTAAATTGGAGAGAGGAAAGATTTTACAATAGGCAAACACTGACTAAATAATCTATAAAATGAATATTGTAAAGAAAGAAGCAATTTTAAACGCATCATTTTCACTACAGTTCCTTTTTAGGCTGGTTTCACAGTGGGACGTTAAAGTCCCACGTTACAGCAGCCAGTAACGCAGCTCAACTCACAGCACTGTAAAATCATTGTGCTGTTGACAGTGCACACGTTGCGTTACATAGTAACACAGCACGGTTAAACAAAGTGCTGCATGCTGTACGTTATACTGGGCTAAGCAGCGTTAGACTGTTTGCACATGCTCAGTAATGTTGGAGGAGGAGGTCTCCCCTCCTCCTCCGGGGCCAGTCACATGGCTAGCTAATTAATATTCACTGCACTGCAGAGACTTGTGGTAGGACTGTAGTGTTGATTGGATCATGAACGAATCGTTTATTTGATCCGGATCTTTTTTGTGAGTCGAATCATCCGGATCATCACAATGAAAGATTCAGTTCACAGTGGATGTCTGCCTGGAAGAAACAGGAACATACAGAATGTACAGTGCAGGGAAAGTCCTGTCCTGCTAAACATTTCACCCAGTCTGCTTCCCTAGTAAAATAATTCAAATCTTTTTAATGATCCGATTCAAATGATCCGAATCCTTAAAAAGATCAGGACTTCCTATCACTAACCTGGAGCGGCTGCTTTGAGAGCTGCATAATGCAGCTCAATCTGACATCCAACTTTAACACCACCAGGTGTTGCGTTAGGGGCATGTTATGCGAACTTAACGTCCCCTAAAACGCAACGTCTTGGTGTGAAAGTAGCCTTAATGTATTCGCCTTCAAACCTGGTTAGTTAGAACAGTGGAGAAATATGTATCAGAGGTTTGTTGGCAACAAGCCACATGCAGTCTTAAAAGGACAAATTACTAAATATAAGCTGCCAGGAATTAAGCCCAAATTTATTAACCGCATAATAAACAGCACAGATTCTGCAGGGGTTTGCTCAAAAACTAATTGTTAGCTGTTGCTTAATTGTTTGCTGCATTTTCAGAGAAATGTTGATTTTATTATGTGTGAATAAACTGGTTTTCTGTGACGCTATGCTTTTTGCTTTCCTTATGGTGCCCATACACGATACAATAAAAACGTTCGATTTTCGAGTTTTTACGATCTAAATGATCGAATCGAATGAAAGTAGAAAATATTTTTTTTTTCGATCAAGAAATTTGAACGATTATACCGTTTTTACGAAAAAAAATCTGATCGGACATGCTGGAAAAATCTTTATATTCAATCTAACGGAATAATCAAACTAAATTATCTAATCGAAAAAAAAATGAAGAATTGTACCATGTATGGCCACCTTTAGAAAAGTATTCTTGATCCTCCACCTTCCTTCATTTGTATATTTGTGAGCAAAGCCAAAAGTAGAACTGGTGGTTGGCCGTTGCTTTGACAGCAAGACTACTATTATTATTATTATTTATTGTATTTATAAAGTGTCGGGTTAACATATTACGCTGCGCTGGAAAATTAATAAGGATGCGTACAATGTAGACAAGGGGTGACAGACAGAGAGGTAGCAAACGGTTGTACAACATAGTACAAGGTTATACATACAAACGGTATAAAATGCATTGTAGTAATGAACAGAGGTGCCAAAAGGATAAAAGCTAAAACTTAAAAATGGGGGAGGCAGTGGTGGACTTAACCCCTCAAGCATACCTCCCAAAAAACAGGTTGATATTATATCAACGAGCAAATTTATTTATATATACACTCCAAAGGGTAATGGCAACGCGTTTCGCAGGTGTGGCCCCACTTCATCAGGCAACAGGGGATGAGCCTACAGTCTTGACAGAGGCGCTAGGCTGAGACATAGACACTTGGCCTATGATCACTTCTGAGCCTCCCGGGGGGACAGCCGTATCACACGGCTGTCCCCAGTACAGCACTGCCTTAAATCGTAGCGCTGTACAGTGTAAATAGATGGCGGTTTCGCCATCTAACAATCTCATGGCGGCGCTGGGAGACTGATGACGGAGCGGAGCTCCATCATTCATGCGCACGGGCTTTCCTGCAAAACCCCGCCCCAGGACTTCACGTCAATTGGCGTTGAGCGGTCCTGGGGCTGCCGCCGCGTTTACCCCAGTTGAAGTGGAGCAGTCGGCAAGGGGTTAAACAATACCAGTTGCTTGTCAATCCTGCTGATGTCTTTGGCTGCGGTAGTGGCTGAATCACACATCTGAAACAAGCATGCAGCTAATCCAGTCTGACTTCAGTCAGAACACCTGATCTGCATGCTTGTTCAGGGGCTGTAGCTGAAAGCATTAGAGACACATGATCAGCAGGAGAGTCAGGCAACTGGTAATTTAAAAGGAAAAATCCATATCCTTTTCAGTTTAGGTTCCCTTTAAAGTGAACCAGAGACGAAGCATTCTCATGTATTTTACCATATATATCAGTGGGAACATTAGAGAAAACACCTACCCTGCTCTCTGTTTCAATATTTACTGTTCAGATTGCTTCTAACAGCCCAGATACAATCCCCGACTGAGCATTCAGTCTGGCTTTGCTATAATGGCTTTGCTATGACTCAGCTATAATGATTCCTGAGCAGAACCACAAGGGGGCAGGCTTGGGCTTGAAAAGACAGCACAGAAGACAGACTCAGCTATAAAGATTCCTGAACAAAGCCAGACTAAATGCTCAGTCGGGGTTTTTTATTAGGGCTGGTAAGAAGCAAGCTGAACAGTGAAGAATGAAACAGAGAGCAGGGTAGGTGTTTTCTCTAATGTTCCCACTTAAACATATGGAAAAATACATGAGGGTGCTTCGTCTCTGGTTCCCTTTAAGATAGGGGCTATAGCAAATATAGCTTGGGAAATGAACTGCAGCTACACTGCCAATGTGAATGGTTGATTGTGTTACTTTTAAATAAAACAAAAAATAAATATTGGTGGCCTATATTTCTATGTAAGCGCTAAATTTTTAGTTAACACTACTGGGAATTATATAGTCACAGCTGCCACTTCGGGTTTCTTTCTTTTTCTTTTTTTTTTTTAATCAACAACTTTTTGGAAGCAGGCACCTAAAGTGACAAAATACATTAAATCGTTAAAATAGAGAGCGATGGGTTGGTAGAGAGTTATAAGTTGGTAGAAATAAGATAAGAATGAGCATCTCCATATAGAGGTGCTCATTCCTGTTTCATTTTTGCCAGTAGGCACAACTTGTTATTGGCCTGAGGAAGCGGGGGCAACCTGTGAAAAGCATAGTCACTATGAAGTAAATAGTTTCTCCACCAATTGCTATATGACTTTCATTCTTCTAGAGGGGTAGGCTAACCTGCCACTCCCTATTTTGACCTATTAATGTATTTTATATTTTGGGCTACTTCTTCCAAAAGTTGTTATAATGTACACCTTGGTTTAAGGGTGTATTTTTTTTTTGTTTCTCCCCCTGTTTGAGAGCCGGTGTATAAGTACTCCCAACATCGAGGGACTCAATCAGCTGGGAAGAGACCACTAAGGGGACTGGCGCCCGGGACTAATCTTTTTGGCATTAAGGCACAATATCTGTCCTGAGGAAGCGGCTTACACTGTGAAACGCATTGTCCACAAGTGCTTAACCAGCCTGGCGTTCTATTAAG
Organism: Hyperolius riggenbachi; assembly: GCF_040937935.1. Taxonomy (NCBI): domain Eukaryota; kingdom Metazoa; phylum Chordata; class Amphibia; order Anura; family Hyperoliidae; genus Hyperolius; species Hyperolius riggenbachi. The sequence goes on from NC_090652.1 coordinate 290,697,702, forward strand.
ATCTGGCGATCAGAAGTAACAAGAAGGGCTGCAATGTTTTGAGTTCCTCGTCGCCATGGCAACGAGCGGAGTGACGTCATGGACGTCAGCCGCCTCCGATCCAGCCCTTAGCGCTGGCCGGAACTGTTTGGTCCGGCTGCGCTGGGCTCGGGCGGCTGGTGGGACCCTCTTTCGCCGCTGCACGCGGACACATCGCAGCACTGCGGTGGCGATCAGGTAGCACACGTGGCTGGCAAAGTGCCGGCTGCGTGTGCTCCTTTTTATTTGATGAGAATCGGCCCAGCAGGGCCTGAGCGGCAGCCTCCGGCGGTAATGGACGAGCTGAGCTCGTCCATACCGCCAGGCTGGTTTTTAATAAACAAAATTTTCTACTTCCGAAACAAAAGATCTTATTCCAAAGTAGGACCTTCTTACTTAGTTTTATACATTATAGAAGGATACTCTTTTTGGGGGGGGCACCTCCAGCTGTACATCTACGACCACCAGAGGTGGACATCCCATCCCAAGCAGAAACGGGAATCTTTTGTACGCATTGAAAGTGGTTGCTTGTTGTTGCAACCCACAGAACGTGACTATAACGCCTTATTTCCTCCCTGCCTGGTGTTAATGTCAGATTACTTTTGGCTCCTGTCCCACCCCCCCTTTCTGGTAACCTGGGAGCTCAGGGACAAGCCTCTTTCTTTTTTTTCTTTTTTTTTAATGCTGATTTTTCACAGCAATCAACCCTGAGCAGTGTTCTCCCCAACATAATTTTGCCTGGTTCTCAGTAGTGATGGTCGTGCCTAGGAGAAATTATGGAGAAGCATGTGATTTGTTTGATCAGCTGATAGATTTGCAAAGCTCTAATTAGCTGTGATCGCATTCCTGCTTTAGCGCATGACCGCTACTAGCAAATCAAAGACTTACATATCTATAACCTGATCAAACTGATCAGTTGTCCTAGACATGACCATCACAAGTGCTCAGCTGGATTACAAATTACAAGTATTTGACCACCAGATACATCCTCAGCTCACCAAGCTAAAATTAATTTTCCAAGGGGAATGCTGCTGAGTGTAATTTACACAAATAGCTGCGTCCCTTGAGTCTCTACCTACATAGATGTCCCTTTCTCTGTCCCAGGTGACACATTTTTAAAGCTGAATGAAGAAGATTTAGAATAGCTATCCTAATTAACTAACCAAGTGATTCAGTGCCGAAACAGAATCCGGAGGAGGTAGAAATAAATAGATAAACTTTTTACTGCAGTCTTTAAGCCCAAATCCAGGTATAAACACATTTGGATAGTTCAGAAAGAGGCATTTAGGCTAAGTTCCCACTGATGCCGGGCCACAGACAGCCAACGGGAGCAGACAATATAGTGTCCACACCGATGGTCTGTCGTGGTCTGGCTGGAACCCAAGGCAGATGCGTTTCAACGACAGACTGTGTAGGAAACACATCCGCTCTTTTGGAAAAACGCAGTTGGCTTACCGCAATAGAACCGTTGCAGACTGACAAGTGTGAATGGATACTTTGTTCAATGTCCATCTTTTTCTGCAGTGGGAACACCGCCTTATTGTCTTGCGTTCCCATCTGTAAGAATTTACCTCTCTTCTTTTCAGACTGGAAGTAGAGGAATCTGTCCAAGAGTGAAAGTCATAGTAAATAAATGGTAGTGTGGAGAAAAAATCGAATCGCTGACAAATTTCCACGGCCTCAATTCATAAAGCGTTCCCGCATGCGGTAATGCTGAAAACAGCTGACTTTACCGAACCCTTAGCAAAATGTCAATTCATAAAAGCTGTTACCGCATGAAAAGCTGAAATTCCCGAGCAGTGAGGTAAATTACCAACTTGTGTGGTGAACACCTCCAGCACATGTCAGTAAATGTCACTAAATGTCAATTCATAAAGATCAGAGCAAGCGGTATTGGGACGGAGAATACAGCTTGCTTTGAAGAGGTGATAAGGGTGCAGACAAAGTTAATGGGACAGATCTCCCAGACAGCAGCGGTGAGAGCAGAACAAACAAGGCTTTCCAGAATACCCCAGGCTGTGTTTTTTTACCTCTTGGGTACCTGTTTTCATATGTTTTTCCATCAGAAAGCCTGGCATGTGTAACCTTTTCTTGAAGTTCTTCTAAGCTGTGGCAATTAAATAGAGTGTTTAGAAAGACTAATAGACAGATTCAGAGCAGATTCAGGGCAAGGAGAGGCAGTATAACTAAACATGCACATCTAAAGGGAAGCCGGGATGCCTCTTTTATTGTAATGCTGTCTCTGCACAGAGAACAGCCAAATGTAACAACTCAGCCAGCTACATTCCTCATGTTACCGACAGCTGGGCTTCGGGAAAATACCGCATTTCTACCGCACCTGTGAAAATGTTTATGAATGAGCACACAGAAGTCTAAAATACCAAATTTTCTGTCCCAGGACTAGCAGGTTTCATATTAAACCATGACTGTCCTCAGAGGTTCGTTGGACAGGAAATAAAGGAAGATCCCTACTTTATGTACACAGACAGCAGTACTAAAGGCCCGTCCATACACACACTAAATTAAAGCAGGCTGAGGGAGCCGATAACTACCTCGGCCGATAATCCGACGTATGTACACCATCCCCGGACCTACTAGCGATCCAGCAGGCAGATCATTTTGGCCTGGTAAAGCCCAATAGCTTTGTTCTCCCCACCTGCCATGTGACACTGCTGCTTCATCGACCCTCTCCCTCTGTTACATGGCAACAGATTGTGTCGTTAGACTGCAGGCTAGCTGTGCGTTTTTACAGCCTCAACCCCGCTATGTCGCCCAGGGAATCGGGTCCCAATCCCCATTGGGTGACAACCGTGTGTACAGAGTTTACAATCCCCTTTTCACACCATCCCCAAGTTGGACTTTATTGAAAAGGGAACAGATGTTCAGGTGCTTCGTAAAAACTTTGTAGAGCGTAATCTTACGATTTCATGCATTTACAATACATACATTTGAGAGTTAAGCAGTTTTTTTTTTTTTTTTTTTTTTCTCGGTTTGCCTGAGGTTGCACTTTGAGCATTATGTGAATTTGCTGCTAATAATGTACTTTTTACTGCTTCTCTCCGCCCTCTTCTGCACCTGTAACATATTTACTCAGTAGGGCCCGCCATCTCTTTACTGCAGGGGGGTCTAATCCTTCCATACCTAATCTAGCCAATGCCGTGTGTTCTGTCCGCAGGAGAATAGCGACTTGCAAGGTGACGGTGTTGGGGTACGGTCTGCTGACCTTGGATGCCACCACCCTGACCAGCGCTCTGTACAAACAGCACTTCAGGGTGGTTCTGGTGGACGAGTCGCACTACATGAAGTCTCGCAATGCCTCTCGGAGCAAACTCCTGCAGCCCATTGTGCAGAAAGCCACCAGAGCGCTGCTGCTCACCGGGACGCCTGCGCTCGGAAGGCCGGAGGAGGTAATTGAAAACGTTGAATAGCTTTCTTTTTTTCTCCCTTATTATTAACTCTGCTAGATGGCTGCACGGCTTTCTCTTTTGTCGACCTGCGAAGAAAGCCACTCAGTCCTTTGAATTAAAGAACAGTTCCGCTATGCATTAACGAATAAGTCTGAAGAATTAAATAAAAGTAGCCCTCGACTTATCAATGCAAGTGTTTTTCAGTTACCTCACTCCCCCTCTCCCCTACCAGCGCATCAACCTACCCCCCCCCCCCCCCCCCACACACACACACACACTTTTGTTTACACTTTTGCCTTCTTAATAATGACAAAAGTGCTTTTTGTTTGTTTCTTTTTTTATTTTTCTTGCAGAGAAAAGCAAATACTCACAGAGCCTATTGTTCCTTAAGAGGACTTTTATGTTTTGGTCTTGATACCTCTGATCAATTCCCAGGGGTGTGAATGCTGACTAAAGACAGAGTCTGAAGAATATTCAGAAGTTCTTTGACAGAAAACTTTTATAGAAAAAAAAAGTTATGCATTTTACACGTTAAGCCAATTTAATTAACAATCCGATGACATTTTGTCAAATTTCACTTTAGGGCCCTTTTACACTTGGTGCTGTGTGATTTGGAGCAATCGCTTAGCACCGGAGTAGAAGTAGTTGCACCGCGCGGTGCACTTACGGGTTTACCGCGGAAGTCGCCCCGTATCGCACTGCAGCCTCTGCGTTACCCGGAGCACTTCCGAGCCCTTGTAGGCAGTGTGCCATGTTCCATTGACTGTAATTGCAACAAGCTGTGGTAGAAATGCGCAGTTTGTAAACTGTACAATGCAGTATGCTCCCAGTTTCGATCAAGGAGGGAAGTGGAAGGGGTGCAGTAGTCCCCTGATTCAGACATATTCTGTACCGGGGCTGACAGTGGCAAAACGTTGCGGATTGGGAGGACAGCTAGGGGCCAGATGGACTGTGGGGGGCTGCAAGAAACCCCAAGTAAGTACAAATCAATTTGTATTCCCCCCTGAGGCCTGGAACCCGCTAAAAATCGCTATCTATAATCGCAATCGCCAGCGTTTTGTATGAGCGGTTTGTAAGTGTTTTCATGAGCGTTTTCGGTAGCGATTTTAAAAAGTGTAATCAATTTGCAGGTGGTTGTGTAGCGATTAGTGTTATTAATTCTTATTGGTCCTTTCAATTAGTTTTTTTTTTGTTACAGTGTGCAGTAATGTAAAAACGCTCTGTGTAGGTTTTGACGAGCGATTATGCCAGCGTTTATTAACTTTACATTGCAGAAACGCTAATCGCTAACACTCAAAAATGCTGCATGTCCTGTGTTTGCGATTTTGGTAATATCAACCGCTCCATTGGAATTTGGCCCATCCATTAACATTAGCTGAGCGTTTAGGGAAATCGCTAGCGGTTTGAATCGCTCCCTAAACGCTCACAAAATCGCTCTAGTGGGTTCCAGACCTAAGAGTCCCTTTAAACTGACTGTTGGCTTTGAAGCTCACTCAACCAGCATGAAAGGAATACCAAGGTGAAAATTTACTTATGAGCAAAACAATTATATCTATCCTCCTTTTCCTAAAAATTACATTTTCAATATCCCACAGTTTTTTTTTTAATTTTATATTTCAATCTACTTCTTAAGTTTTTACTGTTTCATGGTCTCTGCTCAATGACACGCTCATTGAAGTATGCCAGAGCTCAAATCTAGGATTTACTGACCCTTTTTATCTCTTTCCTGCTCTTAGAAGCTATTATTTGCCAGGACAGTGTTTTATAGCTGTAATTCCTTATCAGCGAGAGTTACCCTGTAGTCTGACCCGGACAGACACTGTCACTTGCATACCTGATGTTTAACTCTTTCAGGCAGAAAAAAGATGAAAAGGGTCGTAGCCTAGTTATTTGTGTGCTTGGCACTGTACACACACGTGTCGATCTCATCATGTCACCTCGGTATTCCTTTGAGAACTGAGCACACTGCTGCTGATCAGATTCTCAGTGTGGTGCGCATAAATAGCACTGTCTGATAGGCACAATAGTGTGCTGCGCATTAGTGATTTCCGACAACACACTGCTGCATGCATTTTGAGCGCAGTGCAGATCTATCCTATTCAGTATCATTGACTGGGGCAGCGCTGCGATTGAAAGCCATGCAGGTGCCACACGTTTGTATAGAACACATGACCACCTGCGTTGCTGAGTGTAGTGCGGTGTACTCGGGCACCTGATCAGATTTCTTCCTGATGCCTGAGTCCGAATACTATTCAGGAGTTGCTGATGGTAATTAAAGGTGGAAAAAAATGGGTAAAAATGACAAATGTTATTCCTATTTATTATCTAGGCTAATGACATTTTTTGGAACTCCCTTTTAACCACTTCACCCCCCCAGTGCTAAATTTCTCCGTCCCTCTGCGCACCGCTTCACCCCCAGGGACGGAGAAAGGCGCACTTGTTTATTTACTTGCTGGGAGTGGGCGGGGAACTCTCGCGCGCACTCCAGCCAGCCCGCACAGCAGGTGACTAATTGGATGTTAGGAACGAGCGTTCCTAAATCCAATTAGCCTCGCCGATTGCGAGTAGAATGAAGACGGCTTTAAACAAAAGCCGTCTTCATTCAAAACAATGTAATGTAAACAAATGTGCAGCGCGCGATCGCGCGCCCCCGCGACCCGCGCGCGCACACACACCCCGGCTCTGCAGTACAATGATTGGTTATGGAGACTCTCCAGTCCCCAATAACCAATCATAGTACATAAATACTACAATGGAGGCAGCGCTGAAAGGTAAAAATAGCGCTGGTGTTTCAGGGGTAAAACCCCTCAGTTGTGAAATGGTTAAATATTCTGTTGATTTTACATCATCTCTCTTGCAGCTGTACATGCAGATTGAGGCTCTGTACCCAAAGCGATTTGGAACTTGGACAGAATATGCCAAGAAATACTGTGATGCGCATGTCAGGTATTTGTGGTCTCAAATGTAACCAACAGTGCATGTTTTGTAGGTAACAACAATAATATTTATATAGCGCTTTTCTCCCTGGGGACTCAAAGCGCTGTGACCCTGCATTATGCAGTCTCAAAGGATCAGAAAAAGAGGTGGGTTTTTAGCCTTTTCTTAAAGCTGTCCAGATAAGGAGCCTCTCGTACTGATTGTGGAAATGAGTTCCATAGAGTAGGGGTTGCATAGGGAAAGGCCTGGTCACCAAATGTTAGGTGTATCCTGGGAATAACCAGCTTCATCTTGTTGGCAGAGCGGAGGGTGCGTGGAGGGGCATAAAGTTCCAATAGATCCGCTATGTATTTGGGTCCCATGTTGTGTAGAGCCTTGAATGTCGTAAGGTAGCATGACATATGGGCTGGTGGGGTGATTGGTATGTGTCACGACAAATGTGCGCAGTAAGCGGGGAGCCCCTTTAGCATCCTTAAGGGTAACCCCGAGTCATGCCGACAAGTATATGTAGAGCCTGCGCACAGCGGGTGTTAGTAACTCTCCTCCCCCAGGATCCAGATGCTGACAGCCATTCTACTTCCAGTCCTTGGAGGCTCTCAATCCCTCTGCTGAGATTGCTGTTTGTCACATGATGACAGACGGCTATCTCACTATAGGGTTAGAGTGCCGCTCGGTGGATGGAGTGGGAATTGCAGCACTGGGGACGGAGAGGTGAGTTATATGCAGGGCTGCTGCAGATCTATCTAGCAGTATGACCCTCCCCCCCCCCCCCCCCCCTGCTTTTTGAGCCTAAAAGCTTGTGAAAAAAAATTGCACCGCTTTTCCGGCCCTAAAATCTGAAAGCGATCTTTCCGCCAGGGAGGTTAATAATCTTGGGAAGGGCAAAAGACAACTAAAGTGAGCCTGGGATAAAAGGACAGAGTATCATGTGCACAAGAATGTTGTTTAGGTAAGAGCCAGGTACAAACAAATGGTGCCATCAGAAGGAGGGACTCAAGGGGGCTGTTGGCCCCCTTTTAATGGTTTGATACTATGGGAACATTTGCCCAATCCTAGTAGTTGGCCTTCCAACTTGCCATCACACAAGAAGTGGTTTGCAAGAACTCTGAGGGAGGGCCAGATTTATCAAAGCATTACACACCGTTTTTTCTTCTAAAACTGTTCTAACCAGCAGGAGGAATTGTTCTGCATGATAGTAAGAAACATCTCAAATCCTACGTAATAGTGGCAGTTATGCGTGGATTTCTAGAGCTGCACTACAGTTAAAGGGGCACTATGGCGAAAAATTTTAAAATTTAAAATATGTGCAAACAAATAAACAAGAAGTATGTTTTTTCCAGAGTAAAGTAAACCATAAATTACTTTTCTCCTATGTTGCTGTCACTTACAGTAAGTAATGGAAATCTGACAGAAGTGACAGGTTTTGGACTACTCCATCTCTTCATAGGGGATTCTCAGGGATTTATTTATTTTCAAAAGCACTTAGTGAATGGCAGTTGCGCTGTCCAACTGCCAAAAAACTGTGTAGCGAGCAGGGAAGCTGGCCAGCATCATTGTTTAAATCCTTTTTAGGGAATATCTTTATAAAGAATAAAAGCTTTGCTGAGAATCCCCTATGATGAGATGGATTAGTCCAAAGTCGGTAATGTCAGATTTCTAATACTTCCTACTGTAAGTGAGAGCAACATGGGAGAAAAGTAATTTATGGCTCATTTTACTCCTCGCACTCGCACTCAGCCTTGCTGAGAATCCCCTATGAAGAGATAGATTAGTCTAAAACCTGTCACTTCTGTCAGATTTCTACTGCCTATAAGTGACAGCAACATAGGAGAGAAGTGATTTATGGCTCAGTTTACTCTGGAAAAAACGTACTTCTTATTTGTCTATGTATACACATTTTAAATTTTAAATTTTTTCGCCATAGTACCCCTTTAACTCTGGCGGAAAGGTTTGAGAATTTATAGTGAATTTCTCTAAGTAACTTTATAGACCTTGTGTAGTTCTGTAAATAAAAACATTTATTCACTTCCAAAACGCCCTTATTGTTTTTGTTTGTCCTTTACACCTAGTTAAGGGTCTCCTTCCTGCGTTTATGTAAAGCGCTGAAGACACCGCCTGAGGACAGGTCTCTGCGGCTCCCCTTAATGCATGTATCTAGGGCTCTGCATTAAGCAGGCGGTGATACCCCGCGTGGCGCAGGCCGGCTCTCGCCACATCCTAACTTTACTGCACAACACACTTTCAAAAACAATGTCATTGCATTCCAAAGGCTGCTGATGACACTGATCTGCTCAGAGCTTCGCAGCCGAAGATCAAAGCCGTCTGCGGAAACTTAATCTTGTGTTCAGTAAACACAGAAATGCGCGGTGTTTATGTAATGTATTATAACAGGTGCCCGGACACTCGAACATCATTAATGCCGCTAAGTCCTTCCTTGTCACTGAGCGACTCATCAATCGCTCTCTAATATATGCCAGGGCCCTGCAGTGAGGAGGAAAGTGTGTCATGTGTTTTTTTCTCTTTTCTTTCTTTTATTTTTTTCTCGGTATACAGAGTTTAGCTTTTTTTTTTTTTTTTTTGCTTTGGTATACAGAGTTTTTTTTCCCCGCTTTGGTATACAGAGTTTTTTTTTTTTAATTGATATTTTTAGTGACAATAACAACAATTGAACGAAAAAAGAACAATGTAAGGCAATGAGTGTGTCTGACAACCAGCCATAGAAAGCACTGTGCAGTAATGAAATATATCGCACAAACACCATTTCAAAAATAAGTATATGAGGTCATAACATTTTCTGGCTGTAACAGGAAGAGGTTGAATATACCAGAATGTTCAAAAGATCTCTCAGGAGGGAAGTAATTAATGGTTGCTTAGTAAGAATCCTAACTTTTTTTTTTTTTTTGCTTTGGTATACAGAGTTGTGTTTTTTGTTTTGTTTTTTTAATGTTTTTTTATTTTTTATTTTTTTAATTTCCCCAAGGTACTTCGGCAACAGGACTCAGTGGGATTACCGCGGAGCCTCCAATTTGGATGACTTACACCAGCGATTAAGCAGCATTATGATCAGACGGTTAAAGAACCAGGTTTTAACCCAGCTCCCGCCTAAAATCAGGCAGCGCATTCCATTTGATCTGCCGAAAGATTTGGCTAAGGTGCGCTCCGTTTTAATCGCCTTCTTGCTGGATTTTCTTAAAACCACTATGGTTAAATGTTGTAAAATTTAAAATGCACATTTGTAAAATGTTTGTAAGTTAAAACAAAAGAGGGACACTGAGGGCTCAATATGGTGTAGTATGTACTGGTAGTAGAGGAAGAGATGATAGATTCAATACAATATACTCACACGTCAGGGTTACCTCTCTGGCAACCACTGATAATGCAGGTGGGGAGATTAGACCTGACCCAAGTCAGGATTAAGAAGTTGCTCTCTGTAGATAGGAGAAAATGGGGAAAAAACACCCTTCCACCAAGGGTGGACTTGTACAATGTTATAGGAATACAGAGGCACCAAAAGCATAAAAGTATCTAAAAAGTTTAAAAATAAAAGGAGGCAGTGGTGGAGTTGCCTCCTACAAGCAGACACAAGATAATATTTGTAACGATTGCGGAATTATCTCCGTGGTCAGCGCACAAGATGTGCGCCGACACTGTGGAAGTCCTCCACAAGCGTATAAAACGACAGAACCCAGCTTGGTGCAATGCACTTGCAGAGGGAAATTCCCACCGGCAGATGGAGCTGTGGAGTGCAGAGGAACAACCCCTCTGCACTGCCACAGATGCCAGATGGGAATTGTACAAATTGCAACAATGCAGGGCAAGATAGCCCTCAGAGAGAGAGAGTGAGCACAGCGACAGAATGTATGTGTGTCCACCAATCTAGTCGCCCCCCCGGCGACGCTGAACACACAACAACGGAAATCAAATGGGAACGCAATCGCGAGAGTGGTGATTGCCAACAGTGACACCAGACCGAATAAAGACAGAGCACAAGGGTAGCAAGAAAGACACAGCAAATAACAATGATCAGAACGCCAAGGAAAATAACAAACGCACTCGCTAAGCGCGGTCGCCGTGCGAAAAGCGCAACAGCGACAAAGCACGCTAATGGCGTGGTCTCCGCACGAAAAGCGCAACACAGACAAAGCACGCCAACCCTAACTAACCAATGTAACACGAAAACGAATAGAGACGCTTGCTAAACGGTTACCTCACCAAGCCTACAGCAAGCGTTCGTTCCAGACAAGACAGACAGAAGGAGCAACCAGCAGCAACCGCAGCTCTGGCCTACACTCCCAGACTGAGTACCGAAGGAACCACCACCACTACCGCTAGGGCGAATGCGATCCAGACAGACAGACAGACAGATGGGGCTACCAGTAGCAACCGCTGCTCTGGCTTGTACTTCTAAGGCAGAATACAGAAGGAACCACCGCCACTACCGCTAGGGCGAATGCGATCCCAACAGACAGAACGATTTCCTGTCGACTGCCGCTGGCGACAAGACGATCGCAACAGAAAGACAGTACAAGGCAAAACAGATATTACAACCTGACTACGCTAGAAGGAATGCTTAGTGCACTCCCAAGGAATTACTCTAAGATAATCTTAGCAAACAATTAGCAAAGGCTGAGACTCCAGGTAAGTTAGCAGGAACAAACCATCATGACCAGCAAGGAATTCTGGGAAGAAATGTTTTTTTTACTGCAAGCCATCAGAGGAAGCAGCTAAGCAATTTGCATGACAAGTGGATGCAAATTCCTCACCAGAACAGCAGCTCAGCAAGTTGCAGAGTGAAGACAGGTCTCCTTTCCAGAGAACTGCAACACTCATCAGATCATTACAATATTGATGTAATATCAATAAAGCAATGTATTTATGCACTCCAAAAGATCATGCAACACGTTTTGAAGGATTGACCCCGCTTCTTCAGGTAATGAGGATGGAGCATGTACAAACTGCATTGGTGTCCACCAGCAGATCAGCCCTTATGTCCCAATTTGACACCACCTTCTTCACCCTATGTGGTGCATCCCTGCCTGAACGGGAGGTGAGGAAGTAACACCTGCCCGATTTCGGTTACACCCAGGCCTTGTAGGTGCAAGATATAGGAGCTGGTCGTAGAGCTGATGAGAGCAACCCTCCAGATCCCCACAGAACAAAAGGCCAGGAGCACTCAATAGTAGTAAATATATATCACGATACAGAGGGGCTAGGCAGATATCAAGGTCAGGCAATCCACAGGTCAGGTCAGGCGGAAAACAGGCAGAATCCAGTAACAAGCAAAAGGTCTGTCCAGGCAGAATCCAGTAACAAGCAAAAAGTCGGTCCAGGCAGGAATCAGGCAGAATCCAGTAACAAGCAAAAGGTTGGTCCAGGCAGCAAACAGGCAGAATCCAGTAACAAGCAAAAGGTCAATGTCCAGCAAAATCAATCCATAGGTTCAGAAAGCACCCAGCAGTAAGCAGAAGCATACACTAACACAGGCAAGGACTGAATGCACACAGCAGGCTTAAATATCTCATGCATCCAATCAGTGGCCGGTAGGGCTGAACGATTTTCGTTTTTTAAACCGAAATCGCAATCAGGGGCAAGACGATCTTGGGATCGTCATAGCTGCGGTTTTGTTGCGGTTTTCCCGCACCGCCGCTGGTACCTGCGCTGCTCCTGGCCTCCCCTCCCTCCTCCATTGAGTCACGTTCCCCCTTGCTGCATTGTCCTGTGGCGAGCCTCTGTCATGAAGTGGCGGCGAGTTACAAAGCACCATGCACCCTACCTATGTGTCACACCATACGGCTACTCCACGAGCAGGAGCAGGGAGGGCTTACAGTTCAGCAAAGTCACATGACCGCCATGTCCTGCCCTTCCTCCCGCCTCTCCCGTGCCATTTCTGAAGATCCGCCGGATTCTAGCGAGAGTCCTGTGATGCCGCCAGACCGCAGGGACTCCGCTATCATGGCTAAGCAGCCAGGGGAATGGAGCCACACTCGGGCAGCAGCACTTCAGGAGCTGAAGGAGAGGTAGGGAATGGAATGGTAGGGGATGGAGCTGCTTTGCTCTGTTCTGTACGGGCGACATGTTGTCACGGGAGATTTTACTGCTATGACGATCATAGACTTCTGCTGACTCTACTGTGTCACCTGTATGTTTCCAGCCACTACAATTACAGGTCTGTAATTCAGCCAAGCGCAGTATTTACAGACCTGTTTGTATAAACCACACTATACTTTCCTAATGGTTTTGGGTCACCCCGAACTGCTCGGGTATTCTGACATAAACTTTTAGAAACTATACCTCCACATTAAAGAGGCCCCCATCCTTCTCTGTAGCGATCCTGCCATTCTGCCCCGCCCCCTCCCGTGCATCACAAAATATGATCCTTCAGGAGACGTCTTGGTAATGTCACATAAGAATTACTGCGGAAATGATAAAAAGGGCTGTCAGGATGATACATGGATGTATTTTTACCAGCTCTTTGCCCCTTGGGTACAGAGCAAGTGAAGTCGAGAATCACAGCTTGTATCCCTATTTAGATTAAATTAAAATTCCCAGAAAACCCTGTGCAGACGTTTAAAAATGAGCCTGCTTTAAATGTACTCTATGGCGTATAATCCCTTTAAGTAACAAGATTTGCAGCAAGGCTCATTTTCTCCCTATTGATTTATTAGCTTGGCATCCTTTTTTATACTCCCTCTTGTCAGATGTCTATATTTGGTTCGGTCATGTGACCGCTCCCCTTTGTGTTGTGATGGCTTCACATTAGAGATCCCCCCCCCCCCAACCCCTTTCAGTGTGAGATACATTCTATTATTACACTATATAAGAAAATCATTAAGGCAAAGCCTTTAGTGAATAGCAATGCCTAAATAGTTAAATGAAGTGATGTTAATAGGTAGCGCAGCATTGTGTTGGATTATAGGGGGATAGGCAGTCACCAAACTGCTAAGCTTTGTAGTGTCCCTTATTATCTCTGCTTATGTAACGTCTTCCTATTCCTATCATTCAGTCATCCTGAACGTCTTCAGAAGAACAAGTGAAACCCATGCTAACCTAGAAATAAAACATATATATGAGTAGATAAATACTAGTTCTACTTACATAACACATGTATTCTACTGTCCATGTTATGATTCCTGTGACTTGTATAAAGGAAAAGCAGAAAATTCTATTCTAGACAGTTTCCATATTGGTTACCTTTGAATGAAGCAAATCCTGACATAATTTCTTCCCTCGCTCTTTTTTTCTCGCTAATTGTGTACTTGTTACCCGCCTTCTTCCCAGAGTCTTCAGACACTCCCACTGAGGTCTATATTAGGAAGTACACTGTTTTATGTCATTAGAAGGAGGGGGAAATAAAGGGAAGAGGAGGAATACATTATAGATAAAAAGATCACCCAGTATGCAACTGTTTGGCAATGGCAATTAAAGGGCCAGTGCTCCTAAGGTAGATAATAACTCCAAACCATAACAGCAGAAAACGTTTTGAATGCAGGATTAGCATCTGTATCACTTAACCACTTGAGGACTGCGGTGTTAAACCCACCTAAAGACCAGGCCACTTTTTACTAATTGGGCCACTGCAGCTTAAAGGCCTAGCTGCAGGGCCGCACAACTCAGCACACAAGTAATCCCCCCCCCCCTTTTCTCCTCACCAACAGAACTCTCTGTTGGGGTCTGATCGCCCCCCCAATGTTTTATTTTTAAATAAATATTTTTATTATTTATTAAATACATTTGTGCATTTTTTCATTCTTTTTTTTCATTGGCCTGCCCTCTCTCCCCCCGCCAGCCAATCAGTGTGATCGGCTGTCATAGGCTTAAGCCTATGACAGCCGATCACTTTAGTGCCTGCAGATCGCAGCGCTGTACAATATGGGAGACTGAAGGGTGTGCGCGCATCGGCATGCTCAATCTCCTTCTAGCCCCATAGAATACCGTTCATGCTAATCGGTGTGGAACGGAGCTGGGGCTGCCGCCGCGTTCACGCCAATTTGCGTGGAGCGGTCGGCAAGAAGTTAATACACTCAGACCAGTTGCTGTTGCAATTTGATTTTTATGGTGACAATCCCACTTTAAAGCAGTATTGTAGAAGAGAACAGAGGCGCCAAAAGGATAAAAACAATATTTAAAATGTTTAAAAATTGCTTAGGAGGCAGTTGTGGACTTACCTCCTGCAAGCAGACACATAGGCTGTGTATTCAAGACAAGGTATGTTTTAATGGTACACTCCAGGGGATAATCACAACGCGTTTCGCAGGCTAAACCCGCTTCATCAGGCAAATAAAGGATAGGAATACACAACATCAGAGTGCCCGGGTAACACCTGGCGCCTCAGTCGCTTTAAAGCAAGTCTATAAGAAAACAAAAGTAAAAACAAAATAGTAGTGTCCTCCTCTGCTCCACAGCTGCAGCAGGACCCACTTAATCTTTGCGGCAGCGTTCCCGTTAGTATACGAGTGTGGCTGTATGCCACATCTGCTAATAAGTCCAAAGCCACTTGAGCACGGAGAAGAAAGCCAAGCGCTACTGCGCAGGCGTGGACTGTAGTCGCTTATGCAAAGTACAGTTATGCTTGTACATGGATGGGAGAGATGCCTAGAGAGCATATGGGGCCAGCTGCTGTTGCATATGTTCAGAGGGATCGTGTGCAGGATTGGTGGGCTCGGGTGTGTTCAGGGAAGCCTTTGGATTATCCAGAAACATCCTTTTGATGATGTAGGTATCTATTTTCATCTTTTTAGTTTTCGCTTCCGGTACACAATGGGCTCTATTTACAAAACTTGTCACAAATTGATGCAACCAACACTCTATCAGCACAAATCGATGACCTAGGGCAACGAACACACACTCTAGAGGTCCGCATGGGCGACACGGCAGATGCTGTTAATACTATCCAAGACAGGATGTCCACTTACGAAGAGCATCAAGCGACCCAGGATTCAAAAATTGAAGATATGGATAACAGGAATCGCAGAGACAATCTCCAGATTAAAGTGATCCCAGAAACTATTACGGACTTTACAGCATATGTAACAGCTATGTTCAAAGCTTTACTCCCTGACCGTTCTGATGCACTTTTTAGGTTTGATCGTATCCACCGTGCCCTGAAACCCTTTAAGCAGGGAGACAAACCAAGAGATATTATCTTAAAGCTCCACTACCCAGAGGTTAAAATTCCGATATTGCAGGCAGCCTGGGACCTTGGTCAGGCTGGAGTGGGCGAGTATAAGATCCAAATTTGTCCTGACATCTCGCCAATTACGCTTGAAAAGAGACACTCTCTTAAGCCTGTCACCTCTATCTTGCAACATAAAGCCATTCTATATAAATGGGTGTTCCCATTCGCACTACAATTGAAATTAGGCCATCAGAAATTCCAAGTTATGACTCTACACGAAGGCCTTCAACTATTGAAAAGACAACCTACTTGAGACACAAGAAGACCCCCCATGGACACTCTTAACTCCAATAAGAGACTTAGACAGGAATAGCAAACAACCTCTCCTCACTCTACCCCTAAAAAGGCCAATACGTCTGCTCCGTCAAAGATCCCTACAACTTCGAGACCTCTGACTACGGATTCCCCTACTTAAATTCTTGGATGGCTGATCAGTACCTTGCGTTTAAAGAAGTACACACAGGCTCTGTGTACAGTACTTTGTTCTTGTTTTTCTTCAACATCTGTTGTTACTTGGCAACACCATGATTTATGGACTCTATGGGCTTGATTCACAAAGCGGTGCTAACTGTTAGCACGCCTGTGAAAACCCCCTTAGCACGTCTAAACAAGCTTTTCGCGCATAAAACTTTATGCGCGCAAAACTTTATGCGCGTACTGCACAGAGCACAGGGCGCACCGCGCGAAGTGGCCATTAAAGCCTATGGGACTTAGCGCGCGTAAAAACTTTGCGCGCGTAACACTTTACGTGCGCAAAGTTAGCGCACGATCTGATTGAGAAATCCGGTGCTAACCTACTTAGCACCCTGGTTAGCGCGTCTAAAGACTTTAGACGTGCTAAGTAGGTTAGCACCGCTTTGTGAATCAAGCCCCATGTTTACTAGTAAGACAGCTAACAGTTGCTAGTTGTCACAACCCCTAAACCATCAGTGGTCCCTGACCACAGGATCTCTATTGTTACCTCGAGATATTCAGTTGTATGTCTCTCATACTGTTTTCATGTTTGTTTTTCTCTGTTATAGTTTATCTTAGTTATACAAATGTTCTATGGTACAACACAAATGCTCCTAAACTAGCGGATGAACAACCGCTCAAATATTCACTAGGTCTTGTGTTTAATATTTCTTCAATTTGGTGTTTTTGGTGTATTTTCGCTATTCTCCTCACCCAATGTAATCATTTGGGGAAGTTTGCTGGAGTGCACTTCATTTCAGCTAAGTATGTTTTGAGTAATATGCAGCAGCATGGTGCTCACATCAAGATGTGATTATGGTTCCACCACATATGACCAGCACTCAACATTCACTTCAAGGTGCAGCACAGACCTCAATTTCTCAGACACCTAACGATACCAGCCCTTTGAACATAGTCTCCCACAACGTCAAAGGTCTAAACGCACCACAAAAACGGCACCTGGCCTGCCAATATTATATTAATGCAAAGGCTGATCTTATCTTTGTACAAGAGACCCACTATGTCCGTAATAAAGAGCCTAAATTTTGGCATAAAATGTATCCCCAGGCTTATTATGCCTCTCCTTCTCAAATTTTTTTTTGGTGTAGCCATAATTATATACAAGAGACTCAACTTGAATCACTGAATGTGACTGTTCGGGACCCAGAAGAGCGTTATCTCATCCTCATTGGCGAATCAAATGGTTTTCAGCTCACTCTAGTAGCAGTGTACGCTCCTTTCTTGCTAAGCTGACCTCCAAAATCCTTTCTCTTAAGCAGCCCATACACTCAGCCGATTTTCTGGCCGACCGATCGATCGCGATCGATCGATCGATCGATCGATCGCAAATCGGTTGGCCAATCGACCGATCGACGGCCGATTTCGAGCGATTTCGATGGATTTCCATCGAACTAGCAGGGTGGAAAATTTAGGTCGATCTGATGAGATTGCTTATCAGTTTGCATTGGCCTTAATGGAAATCTGATGGCAAAAAGATGCCATCAGATCGAATTTCAACAGATTTCAAACTGAAATCTATTGGAATTCTATCCTGGTAAAAAATGTTCTAAAAACGCATCAGATAGATCATCAGATGCATTTCTTATCTGTCTGCTGCCAATCTGACGAGTGTATGGGCACCTTTAGAGAAGGTAAATTAATAATAGCAGGTGACTTTAATGCTACCTTAGATGGTGCCTTTGGTCACTCCAGATCTCCTCCTAAGTGTTTGCTCACCTTTCTGTTAGACATGGGTATCTGGGATGTCTGGAGGGCGTTACACCCTGGAGAGAGAGGCCATACCTTTTATTCACATCTACATGATTCTTACTCTCGCATAGATTTTATCTTTATGGATGCAGCTCTCCTCACTGAAGTAGTTTCAGCAGACCATTCGGAAAACCCCTGGTCTGATCATGCACTAGTCCAGGCTACATTTATTTCCCCAATACCCACACCTAAAACTACTTGGCGAATCAACGAGTCCCTCTTGACAGATCCAGAACTCAAACTCAAGCTGGAGTCAGTTATCGCATCCTTTTTTTGAGACTAACAAAATAAACGACACCTCACAGGGTATTAGGTGGGCGGCCCATAAAGCTACTATAAGAGGGGAACTAATTAAATTGTCCTCTACTAGACGCAAACAGACGATGGATAGAATAAATGAATTGAAAGCGGAAATCAGAAGTTTAAAATTTAAACATGCTAGAGGGGACCCTTTAGTTTCCACGATACAGCTTTCTGCTTTACGTAAAGAATTCCAAGCACTTCTATATCAGAAGGCTGACAGGGCCCTCTATATGACTTCGCAGAAGTTCTACGAGAAAGGTGATAAACCAGACACCATGCTCGCCAGAAAACTTAGCCAAAGATTGACTCTCAACAGACTCAATCCTGTTAGCAATTAAACAAAACAATTAATACACAATCCCACTCTGATTATTCAGGAATTCCAGAAGTACTATGCAAAATTATATGATGGCACCACTACTGAGCCAACTGTAACATGAGCCACAGATATCCTAAACTACCTAAACGACACTTCCATACCATCTTTATCTATTTCTAGTAGCTCGAAAATGAATTCGTTAATTTCTCTTAAAGAGAACCCGAGGTGTGTTTAAAGAATGTTATCTGCATACAGAGGCTGGATCTGCCTATACAGCCCAGCCTCTGTTGCTATCCCAAACCCCACTAAGGTCCCCCTGCACTCTGCAATCCCTCATAAATCACAGCCATGCTGTGAGGCTGTGTTTACATCTGTAGTGTCAGTCTCAGCTGCTCCCCCGCCTCCTGCATAGCTCCGGTCCCTGCCCCCGTCCCTTCCCTCCAATCAGCAGGGAGGGAAGGGATGCAGGTGGGGACTGGAGTTCTGCAGGAGGCGGGGAGAGCAGCAGACTGACACTATAGAGATAAACACAGCCAACTCTGACAAGCTGTTTGTCAGCAGCGAGGCTGTGATTTATGAGGGATTGCAGAGTGCAGGGGGACCTTAGGGGGGTTTGGGATAGCAACAGAGGCTGGGCTGTATAGGCAGATCCAGCCTCTGTATGCAGTTAATATTCTTCAGACCCACCTCGGGTTCTCTTTAACCACCCTGGCGTTCTATTAAGATCGCCAGGGAGGCTGCGGGAGGGTTTTTTTTTAATAAAAAAAAAACTATTTCATGCAGCCAACTGAAAGTTGGCTGCATGAAAGCCCACTAGAGGGCGCTCTGGAGGCGATCTTCTGATCGCCTCCGGCGGCCAGAAATAACACGGAAGGCCGCAATGAGTGGCCTTCCGTGTTTCGCTTACCTCGTCGCCATGGCGACGAGCGGAGTGACGTCATGGACGTCAGCCGCCTCCGATCCAGCCCTTAGCGCTGGCCGGAACTTTTTGTTCCGGCTACGCTGGGCTCAGGCGGCTGGGGGGACCCTCTTTCGCCGCTGCATGCGGCGGTTCGCCGCACTGCAGCGGCGATCAGGCAGCACACGCGGCTGGCAAAGTGCCGGCTGCGTGTGCTGCTTTTTATTTGAGCCAAATCGGCCCAGCAGGGCCTGAGCGGCAGGCTCCGGCGGTACTGGACGAGCTGAGCTCGTCCAGACCGCTCAGCTGGTTAAAGAGGTTTCACTAGCTATCAAACCACTTAAATCATCTAAGTCACCTGGCCCAGACGGCTATACGGCCTCTTATTATAAGGATTTAAGCAGGCACTTGCCCCGAAATTGGCTTCCCTTTTTAATCTAATTCTTCAAGGGAAAGAGACATTCCCTCCTGAGATGATCCAAGCCACTATAGTCGTTATTCCAAAACCCGGTAGAGACCCGACAGAAGTCACCAATTAGAGACCCATTTCTTTAATTAACGTTGACATGAAAATCTTTGCTAAAATACTGGCCAACCGACTAACCCCCTTCTCCCCTCTCTTGTTCACCCGGACCAGACGGGCTTTGTAGCTGGTAGACAAACAGACAACATTCGCAGGATGGTTGGATTAATTGCTAATATGAAACAACTTTGAATGCCTTCTCTGCTTCTATCTTTGGATGCAGAGAAGGCATTTGATAGAGTGGACTGGAGGTACTTCTGTCTAGTTCTGCAGATATTTTTGGAATTAAGGGGGAGTTTTTTAAAGGGACTCCGAGCAGTGCAGAAACTATGGAAAGATGCAGATCATTTTAAAGCTCTCTTTCTCCTCTTTCCAATAATATATAAACCGCTGCCCTACACCTTTTAGTTTTCGCTATTTTCGCGATTGAAATTGCCGCGACCGCGATTTCAATCGCGAAAATAAAGAAAACTAAAAGGCGGAGAGCGACGATTTATGTGTCACCAGAAAGAGGAGAAAGGGAGCTTTAAAATGATATCCATCTTTCCATAGTTACATTGTATTACATAGGACGACTTTTTCTGCTGAATGGAGCTGCTGACACTGGGGAAAGTGTCGTCCTGTGTAATACAAGTAACTATGGAAAGATGGATATCATTTTAAAGCTCTCTTTCTCCTCTTTCTGGCGACACCTAAATCGTCGCTCTACGCCTTTTAGTTTTCTTTATTTTCGCGATTGAAATCGCGGCCGCTGCAATTTCAATCGCGAAAATAGAGAAAACTAAAAGGCGTAGGGCGGTGGTTTATATATCATTGGAAAGAGGAGAAAGAGAGCTTTAAAATGATATGCATCTTTCCATAGTTTCTGCACTGCTCGAAGTCCCTTTAATGGAATTAGAGCCTTATACACAGGTCCTATGGCCACAGTATGTAATATGGGCACTACCTCCCAACCTTTTCCAATTAAAAATGGTACTAGACAGGGACGTCCCCTTTCTCTGCTATTGTTTGCCCTATGCATTGAACCCTTGGCAATAAGGGTCAGGCGCTCTCCAGATGTCTCAGGGATCACTTGGATGAATAGAGTTTAAAACTGCGCTTTTTGCTGATGACACTATTTTCTCTCTAACTAACCCCACTGTGTCCTTACCAAATCTCTTCCAAGAAATTGATAGATTCTGTACATTCTCGGGATTTAAAAGTAATCACACTAAGTCGGAGGCTATACCGTTTGGTATCACTGCTGAACAACAAGCATATTTTTCTCGTACATTTGGTTTTAAGTTCAAACCGTCAGGGATCAAATACTTAGGAGTCATATTTTCTCAGAACCTGGAAGACCTCTATAAACTAAATTACACCCCAATGTTTAAGAAGCTTTATAAATTGCTGGAAGCATGGCAACCCTACCGCATTTCGCTGCTGGGGCGTATATATTCAGTTAAAATGACTACCTAAGATTCTATACCTGTTCAGAGCTTTACCTGTCATAATTGCCAAAAGGGATGTGGACGTTCTACAATCTAAAATTACTAATTTTTTTTTGGGGGGGGCAGGAGGCCTAGAATTAAATATGTGCACTTAGCTCGACACACACTTAAGGGAGGACTAGGTGCCCTAAGCATTATCCACTACTTTTATGCTGCTAGGTTGGCATAACTGCTACAGTGGTCTTCACCTAAGGGGTCAGTTAGGTGGGTAGACTTACAGCAAGAAATAATTTCCCCTTTCCCATTTAAATGCCTTCTGTGGACCTCTAGGCCTTGCTTAGGGTCGGATGATCTCCCGTTTCCTATACACGAGTCCCTTATGATTAAACGTACCCTTGTCAGAATGTTAGACCAACTGAGCCTACTCTCCGGCCTAGAGTCATTATTTTACAATGCAGACTTTCCTCCGGGAATATGCGGGTTAGCCTGGGGTGCATGGAAATCTAGGGGTATTAATTATATAGGGGACCTAATGAGAGATGGCCTTCCATTGTCCTGTTTGCAATTACAAGAGAAATTTAACTTGCCAGATTCAGAAGCTTTCAGATATTTACAGACTAGAAATTTTTTACAATCTCGACGCTCAAGAGCTTTGCGCCCAACTAACTCCGGTTTAGAGAAGTTGGCTTTATCTCACCCACTCCCTGAAGGGCTCATCTCCTCTTTATATCATGATCTCTGGTACTCTAAACGGGATACAATTTCCAAAGCCATGATGAATTGGCAGGACAGACTGAATGCTTCTTGGGAAGAAGTACAATGGGAGGCTATCTTCCTGGGTATGGCCACCTCATGCAGAAATATATCAACTAAAGAACGGAACTATAAGATTTTATATGACTGGTATGGGACCCCTGCCCAGTTCTTCAAATAAGGATTATTATCATCCAACTCATGTTTTCGGGGATGCACATCCACTGCTGACCAAGTTCACTGTTGGTGGTCTTGCCCTCTAGTAGCAGATTTCTGGAAAATATGTTATATGCTTGTATCTGAAGTGTTTGAAATACAAGTTCACCCAGACCCATGGTCAGCATTATTTCATAGGCCCCACCCTCAACTTTCCAAACATCAGAACAAACTTCTGGGACATATTTGCAATGCTGCTAAAGCGCTTCTGGCCAAAACTTGGAAGTCTTTCCCACCTTCTAGGGACGAACTGATAAACAGAATACATTTATGTGCTGGAGGAAATTACTTCAACAATACGGGAGTCCACCTCCCAATTTGACGCAGTATGGGATCCCTGGTCCACATGGAAGGCCTTAAACGCCACCTCTAGATAAAGCATACATCCTATATGATTTGTTAACACTCAGCATATATAGTATGTATAATATATTTCACTTTAGCACTACCGCTGTTGCTCCTTTACTGATGTTTTTTTCTAGCATATTCGCTGTTGTTGTACTTTTCATGTTGTTAAATGTTTGATGTTTTTCTTATGTCTTTTTTTGAAAACGAAAATAAAAAAGATAATTGAAAAAACAAACAAACAAAAAAACTCACAAATTACTTATTTACCACCTAAGGCCTCGATTCATAAAACTGCCTGCGAGCGGGGAAAGTCGAGCGGGGAAACACCGCTGTCGGTATTTCCGCCTTCAGGGTGGTAATTCATAAAAATGTAGCTACTTGTGATATACGTGCGGAGATACTCCGCTGTAGGCAGGCGTTAGGCTGTCGGGAGACGTGCGGAAACAGGGGAAGCAGGCGGAATCCCTCCGTGCGGTGTTCTCTCTGCAGCTGCTTGGGAGGTCTGTCCCATTCACTGCAACGGATTCCGCACGCTTCTCGCCACATCAGAGGTAGCGGTAATACCCGTCCGCATACCGCTACCTCTAATCTTTATGAATTGACATTTGTTACTGTTGCTGTGATAATCACCGCGCAAGGCGGTGATTGATCACTCTGCTCGCAAATGTCGGCTTTTCATGCGGAAAAAGCCTTTATGAATGCATATTTTGGTGTGTGGTCGGTAAAGTGAGCGTTTTTTTGCATTTCCGAATGCGGGAATGCTTTATGAATCGAGGCCCAAGTGATAAAAATAACCATTCAGCACATTTGCAAGCAACATAATCACTCAAAGTAAGTCGTCCCTGATCAACTTCATTTCAATATTACTTTTCTTACCTTAATTATATTATATTTTTGCTCTTTGTGAGCTTAATTAAACATGTAAGATAGATAAGGTGAAAACAGAGGAAAACAGGTGAAAAAGCTTGGGAATCCTGTCCAATGTAGGGCCAGTGACTGGTAAGTTCGGCACTGCACTAAAAGTCTTAACCCCTCAGAACCACTTTTCTGTTTGCGCGCTGGGGGAGGCCTGTTTTACACCTGGCCCTTGCGTTTGTGGTGCGACGCTCCACTCCATTGTACCACAGCACAAAAAAGTACATTCATATGACCCTGCGGCAGAGTGCACCGGCAGGGTCATAGCCCCTTCCCAACCCACGTCCAGTGACTTACTGCCTGCTGTGCATCACTGGGATTCTTTGCTTCGCTATCGGATTTGCGTCGCATGTTGGCAGCAGTGCTGCCAACAAATTTAAAGTGGACCCAAATTAAAAATACAAGATTTCAGAAATAAAATCTATTTTCTAAATTATAATGATAAATAGCAGACTTTTTTCAGCTGCATGATGACAAATATAAAATATTTTACATTTATTGGAGGAACCCCTCCCCTTCCTTTCATATTGCCAGGATTTTTCCGGCAAACTGGTGGAGGAGATAAAAAACAAAAACAAAACACGGGCTGCAACTGATGATGTCACAGGGGAGGTGATCTCAGCTTGTGTGAGATTTCACATAGACGACGCCCCTGTGAGGGAGCGTAGCTGATGAAAAACACACCCATGATCTAAAACCTCCTACTAATCTCAGCAGTAATGGCTGCCACCTGTATAACCCTAGTTATGCAAAGAGAAGGGTGAAAAGCATGCACTGAAATGCTCATAGGCTTAAAGGGAATGTCCAAGCAAAATAAAAAAATGAGCTTCACTTACCTGGGGCTTCTACCAGCCCCATGCAGCCATCCTGTGCCCTCGTAGTCACTCACTGCTGCTCCAGTCCCTCACTGGCAGCTCGGAGGTCGGCGGGCCGCATTGCGTACATTTTTATGCATTCCCGCTAGTGCAGGAACATTAACACATACATTTTTACGCGTTACTGGTTCAATGCGTACATTTTTAGGCATTGAACCAGTAATGCGTAAAAATGTATGTGTTAATGTTCCTGCACTATCAGGAATGCGTAAAAATGTACGCAATGCGTCCCGCCGACCTCGGCAAGCTGCCAGCGGGGGACTGGAGCAGCAGTGAGTGACTACAAGGGCACAGGATGGCTGCATGGGGCTGGTAGAAGCCCCAGGTAAGTGAAGCTCATTTTTTTATTTTGCTTGAACCTTCCCTTTAAAGGAGTGTTTATTTATCTTTGATTGTGTCAGAGTGGTGCAACTAAATATTTTGAATTAAAAAAAATGTTTGGTTTGGGCCCACTTTAACATTTCTGCATCATCCATTGACTACCATGCATTGTGTTGCTGCACTAGTTTGACAGTAATGCACTGTTGGAGCCTTTATGTTAGCGTGTGTATGCACGTCGAAATCTGATTGGACAATTTTACCACTTCCATGCACTGAGGACCAGTGGATACGATTAATAGATTGTGTAGATAAGCTCTCATACTACATGAAAGTGGTAATAGTGGCCAATGCTGGGCCAATCAAAATTGGTTGTGTGTGTGTGCACCCTTAGTTGATTGCGTAAAGGTCAATTACATATTTAATTAGTAGAATTTTACATGTGTGCAATTTTTTCCCTATGGTAATTCTCTGCAGTAAATAAACAAGACACCTCCCCAACCAATGAATATGGGTCTCAACTACTTTTTTTTTCTTGCCCCTCAGGAAATGAATGCCAGCTTTGCAGAATGGGAGAAGCTGATAAGACATCCCGAATCCATGGCATCGGATTCCAGTAATCCCTTCATTCAGGTCATGGGCCTCATCACACGCATGTTTAAGCAAACCGCGCTGGCCAAGGTAGGATACCACCTCTGATGCTATATGGCCTTAAATGACTTCCGAGGAGAAAATAAACTGATGAGAAAAACAATTGTATCTATCCTCCTTCTCCTAAAAATGACTTTTTTTTTTAATATCCCCCAGTTTTATTTTATTGTTAAATCTAGTTTTTATGTTTTTACTGTATCATGGTCTCTGCTCAATGATACCTTCATTGAAGTATGTCAGAGCTCAAATCTATGAATTATTAACCCTTTTTATCTAATTTCTGCTCCGAGAAGACATTTACTGACAGGAAAGTGTTTTATGGCTGTAATTACTAATCAGTGAGGGTTATGCTATACTGTAGTCTGACCCAATCCGACCCGGTACCGACCCGGGCAGAAACTGTCACTTGCATACCTGATTTTTAACTTTCATGCAGAGAAAGAAAAAAGGGAACACAGCATAGTTATTTGTGTGCTAGGCACTGTACATACACATGTCTATCTCATCATGTCACGTCACCTTGGTTGTCCTTTTGAAGGGACTCCACGGCAAAAAGGGTCAAACGTAAGATTCATGTGTACACGCACATAGGTGTATTTTGCGTTTACTTTTGGAACTAATGTAATTTTTTTTTACTTCTGATGTGGATATAATCAACTCTGAACCTTTTACTGTTTTGAACTGGTCCATTTCCTCAGGGGGTATTCTTAAGAGTTCAAAGGCATTTCCTTGAATGGCCAAGTGCAATTATAGCGTGCACGTAAGTACTGAAGCTGCTCACCATTTTTAATTTAGTTTTTTTTTTTTTTTTATAAGGAGTGCTTCCTGAAACAGTGGAGAAAAAAAAATATGAGTATCCTCCATGGGGAGATGGACTCATTCAAAATCTGTTGGGAAGGGGTTCTGAAGTGTCACATTGTAATACCGACTGTAAGTGACAGCTGCATAGAGATAAAAAAATTTCTGGTATGGATTTTAAAGAGGAACTGTTGCGAAAATCTTACAATTTAAAACACAAGTTAATTTATTCCAGAGTACAATGAGCCATAAATTACTTTTCTCCTATGTTGCTGTCACTTAAAGTAAGTATTAGAAATCTGACATTACCGACAGGTTTTGGGCTAGTCCATCTCTCCATAGGGGATTCTCAGCATGGCCTTTATTCTTTATAAAGACTTTATAAAGACTTTATTCCTTATAAAGACAATCCCTAAAAAAGATTTAAATAAAGATGCTGACCAGCCTCCCTTGCTCACCATACACTTTTTTGGCAGTTGGACGGAGCAACTGCCATTCACTAAGTGCTTTTAAAAATAAAGAAAACCCTGAGAAACCCCCCATGAGAAGATGGGCTAGTCCAAATGTCAGATTTCTACTACCTACCATAAGTGACAGCAACAAAGGAGAAAAGTCATTTATGGCTTATTTTACTCTGGAAGAAATGTACTTCTTATTTGTGTATGTTTACATGTATTTAAAATGTTAAGATTTTTGCAACAGAGGTCCTTTAAGTTTTCGCCATAGTGCCCCTTTGAGGGAGCTCCAATTTGTGCTGAATAAAATTATTCACTTAGCTTTATCAGTTCTTGAAATTCATATCTCACTGCAAAGCTCACAGTGAATCTAACAGACATTCAGACTGGTTTAATTACATTGCGTGTCCCCCCTCCTACACACGCTTCTAAGGAAATGTCGCCTTGCACTCACAACCGGATTGCACCTTAAAGAAAACCTGAACTGAAAATAAAAGTCAAAATAAACATACACAAGTCATACTTACCTCCTGTGTAGTCTACTACTCAATCTATTTTTCCTCTCCTGCCTCCTGTTTGTCCACTGTGATCAATGGAATTCTCCGTCCTCCATTTTGAAAATGGCTATTACCCCATAATAGCTTCCTGGTCAGCACACTGTTAAACTGTAACATCGCCCACTTGAGCCATAGGGAAACATGGACACATCAGTTCTCCTCTCAGCTGTAACTGACAGCAACTGATACATAACTGACAGCAACTGATATATTTCAGTTCTGACAAAATGTTGTCAGAACTGGAAGGGATTATTGTCAGAAGAAAATGGGGAGCTTCTGAGAGGAACTGATGGCAAGGTAACTATGTAATGTTCATTTGAAGTTACTTCATGTGTTTATTTTAAATAATTTTACTCAATACAGGTTCTCTTTAAAGTGAACCTCCACTACTTAACACCGTGGTTCTTAAAGGGACTCCGAGCAGTGCACAAACTATGGAAAGATGCATATCATTTTAAAGCTCTCTTTCTCCTCTTTCCAATGATATATAAACCACCACCCTACGCCTTTTTAGTTTTCGCTATTTTCGCGATCGAAATTGCCGCAGCCGCGACTTCGATTGCGAAAATAGAGAAAACTAAAAGGCGTAGGGCGACGATTTCAGAAAGAGGAGAAAGAGAGCTTTAAAATGATATCCATCTTTCCATAGTTACATTGTATTACACAGGGCGACTTTTTCTCAAAGTCAGCAGCTCCATTCAGCAGGAAAAAGTCGCCCTGTGTAACACAATATAACTATGGAAAGATGGATATCATTTTAAAGCTCCCTTTCTCCTCTTTTTGGCGACACCTAAATCATCACCCTACGCCTTTTAGTTTTCTCTATTTTCGCGATTGAAGTTGCGGCCGCAGCAATTTCGATTGCGAAAATAGTGAAAACTAAAATGCGTAGGGCGGCGGTTTATATATCATTGGAAAGAGGCGAAAGAGAGCTTTAAAATGATATGCATCTTTCCATAGTTTCTGTACTGCTCGGAGTCCCTTTAAGTGTTTAAAGATAAGATTGATTACAATATTGTCACAGCAGCTGTAAACTGAGTTCCCACTTGGCATTGAAATTTTTGTCCGTTCTCCGCTTAGTGTAAAACTGACAGTGAATGGCTCCTATTTTATCAATAGGAAGCCATTAACACTTGCCACTCTGCAATGGATCCATGGGATCCGATGCAGTAAGCGGACCACGCTTCTGTGCCGACTGCGATAATCCCGGGCAGACAGATGCTTTTCCCATACAACCTATGGGGGAAAGCAACGGCCCCCGGGCTACTGCAGGATGACAGCGGGCTACAACATATTATGTATTTATATAGTACTGGCATCTTCTGCAGCACTTTACAGAGTATATAGTCATGTCACTGGCTGTCCTCAGAGGAGCTCACAACCTAATCCTACCATAGTCATAATCTAATGTCCTACCATATTATTATTATTATTATGTATTTATATGATATTGGCATCTTCTGAAGCATTTTACAGAGTACATAGTCATGTCACTGACTGTCCTCAGAAGAACTCACAATCCAATCCCTATCATAGTCATAGTTTAATCTCCTAGCATATTATTATTATTATTATTATTATTATTATTATTATTATGTATTTATATAGCACTCACATTTTCTGTAACAACTTACAGAGTACATAGTTATGTCACTGACTGTCCTCATAGAAGCTCCCAATTTTATCCTAGTCATAGTCTAATCTCCTAGCATATTTTTATTATTATTTATATAGCACTGACCGCTTCTGCAGTACTTCAGAGTTCATAGTCATGTCACTGACTGTCCTCAGAGGAGCTCACAATCTAACCCCTACCATAGTCATAACATACTATT
Organism: Hyperolius riggenbachi; assembly: GCF_040937935.1. Taxonomy (NCBI): domain Eukaryota; kingdom Metazoa; phylum Chordata; class Amphibia; order Anura; family Hyperoliidae; genus Hyperolius; species Hyperolius riggenbachi. The sequence continues at coordinate 290,726,656 of NC_090652.1, forward strand.
ATTGTTGTTATGTATTTATATAGCACTGACAGCTTCTACAGCACTTTACAGAGTACATAGTCATGTCACTGACTGTCGTCATAGAAACTCACAATCTTATCCTACCATAGTCATAGTCTAATCTCCTAGCATATTATTATTTTTATTTATATAGCACTGACCGCTTCTGCAGTACTTCAGAGTTCATAGTCATGTCACTGACTGTCCTCAGAGGAGCTCACAGTCTAACCCCTACCATAGTCATAACATACTATTATTGTTGTTATGTATTTATATAGCACTGACGGCTTCTACAGCACTTCACAGAGTGCATAGTCATGTCACTGACTGTCCTCGAGAGAAGTTTGCAATTTAAAATTTGCATGCAGTGGAGATATATTATCTTCTCATGGACCATCTTTACTTCTGACCAATACCCGGGAATAAGTGGGAGAGATAACAAGAGAGACAGGTAGTTTGAGCATCATAGAAATAATAGAGTCACCTTGAGGAACAATAGAATTATGGGCACTGCCTGTGAGAACTTGGTTAGTGTTATTAGCACACAGATAATGTGGTTACCTTGTGGCACAGCAGATGTGTGGCTTCTGCCTGGGAGGTTTGTTATCAGCGTTATCACAGTCAGAGCTTTGGAAACACCTTCTGGCTGTACATTAGAGCTGAGGCCGTGACGCATATCATCTTCTGTGATGGAAAATCAGTTTTATGTGATTTGTCCAAGCCGATTAGAAGTGAGAGGGAGGAATTGGACAACTGATAGAATATGAGGTATACTTTCAATTTAAGGCATGTGCTGCAGTTGGGACCTGACCAGTAGTGCAATATGATTGTAATATTGGCCTCATTCTTTGGATACTGGAGGATCCAGAGGCTTTCCTCTCCTTAGGTAAGCATTTCATTTTTGACCCGAGGTTCACTGCGGCTTCTCTTTAAAGCGGTATTGTCACCATAAAAATCAAATTTCAACAGCAACTGGTCTGAGTGTATTAAGTGATAAAGATGCTAATCCTGCATTCAAAACTTTCAAAACGTTTTCTGATGTTATGGTTTGGCGTTATCACATACTTTAGGAGCACTGGCCCTTTAATAGCCATTGCCATTCAGTTGCCTGCTGGGGGTTCTTTTTATCTATAATATATTCCTCCTCTTCCCTTTATTTCCCTGCCTAGCTGAAACATGATCCTCTGCTCACTTGTGTTTACAAGCAAGGCTGAGGGGACTCAGTGATTGGAGGAGAAAAGAAAAAAAGTTAAGGGAAGAAAAGACATCAGTATTTTGCCTCAAACTGTGGGGAAAAGACATGGTTCCCACCAGGCACAGAATTTTCTTCATTTACTTTATAAAATTCACCGAAATCAAAACGTGGACAGTACATATATAAGTATTTATCTACAGATATATATTTTTTTTACCCCCGGCATAGTATGGCTAATCCTCCTGCTTGAGAGTGACACTGAAGCGAGAATAAACTTGTGATATAATGAATTGTATGTGTACTACGGATAATGAATGGAACATTAGTAGCAAAGAAAAGCATCTCATTTTTATTTTCTGCCTCTGACACAGGAGAGACCAGAGTTTGAATCTTGGTAATTCCTGTTCAGTAAGCCAGCATTTTTTCAGTAAGGAGACCTTGGACAAAACTCGCTAACACTGCTACCGCCTATAGAGCGTGCCCTAGTGGCTGCAGCTCTGGGGCTTTGAGTCCGCCAGGAGAAAAGCGCAATATAAATGTGGTGTGAATTTTCTGTTATGTATCTTTATTTATAACAGTGCATCATTCTGTGATATTTGCAGTTTAGGAACCTCACTGTATTTTAAGCTGTAAAACAGCAGAGCTAATGATCCTTTGAACTTTCCTGCAGTAAAACCTTATCTCAAGCTGTCTCTCACAGTTTATTGGCTGTTTAAAGGATACCAGAAGTGACGTGACATGATGAAATAGACATGTGTATGTACAGTGCCTAGCACACAAATAACTATGCTGTGTTCCTTTTTTCCGTTCTCTGCCTGAAAGATGTAAATATCGAGTATGTAAGTGGCTGACTCAGTCCTGACTCAGACAGGAAGTGACTACAATGTGACCCTCCACTGATAAAAAATTCCCCTTTTTATCTCGGTCTTGCTATCACAAGCCATTTTCTGTTAGGAAAGTGTTTTATAGTTGTAATTTGTTATCAAAGAGGGTCACACTGTAGTCACTTCCTGTTTGAGTCAGGACTGAGCCAGCCACTTACATACCTGATATTTAACTCTTTCAGACAGAGAAAGAAAAAAAGGAACACAGCATAGGTATTTGTGTGCTAGGCACTGTACATACACATGTCTATCTCATCATGTCACATCTCACTTCGGGTATCCTTTAAAGTACCCCTTACCCTCTTCCCCCCTCCCCTTAAACTTTTCATATTGTTTTATTGCTGGTGCTGCAACTAGCACACTGCACCAGCCTCCCCCCTCCTGTGCCCCCTCTTACCCCCGTACTGCTCAAAGTCTTTGACTGAGGCAGAACGTCGGATATTATCGGGAAGGAAGTGACAATTCTTCCTCCCCGCAGTGCGTACATAACTCCGCCCCCTCCACCTGCTGCTTTAGTTCCCTATGTGTTACACTGCACACAGCGCGCAGGGGAGCTGCACTTTGTGCGGACTTGTGATAATTGAGGTCGGATATTCTTCTGACCTCAATTAACATGAGCCCACACACAGCGCAGCTCCCCTGCGCGTTGTGTTCAGTGTAACACATAGGTAACTAAAGCGGCAGGTGGATGGGGCGGAGTTATGTACGCTCAGCGAGGAGGAAGAACTTCCTCCCCGATCAATAATGATCATATACGGTATGCTGTTAGAACAGGCCACAGGGGGGCTCTGGAGGGGGAAGGATGGTGCTGTGAAAGTCACACAGCACCAGTAATAAATCAATTTAAAAGTATATCCAGACCAGGTCAGGGGTACTTTAAGCTAATTAGAAAACAGGACTGAGTTCGACTCAAGTGACTAGCTAAGAGAGTTGTGCCGGTCTTACTTGTGATTGGACTGTTGTTGGTCTCTAATGGCACAGAGGCCTTGACCGTGGCACACGTCAAGTTCATCTGATTTCTGGTGCTCCTCCTGAAAATTTTAGTTCTCCTCCAATTTACTACGACTCCGAGGGGGAATAGTATTTAACGCCACTGGGTATTTCAGTGACAGCAGGTTGAGCCGTCATTCAGCCTAAGCTGACCGGCGCTAAAATTAAATACACATATCTATTCTGAGGGGGCACCATTGGCTACCTACCTATACCGGAAGGCTAGTGTGTGTGTTTGTGTGGTAAAACTCCTTGGTACCCATTATTACAAGAGAAGGGGCCTCTGATGGGATGGGTGGAGGGGGGGGGGGGGGGGGGGTTTGTTTAAGGGATGTGTTACTAAAACCTTAGCAGCACCCTTGTGTCTGCCTACTCCTCGCTGGCAATTATGTCCACTCCTGCCTACCCAAAAAATCTAGAAAAAGGTCCACAAGTTGGGCTTCTACTAATTAGTTGCCCAGTCTTTTGCTTTTTGTAGCCCTGACAGTGCATTGAAAGCCTCTAACATTACTTGCATAAACTTCACCTACTGTGAGTCCATTAGCTTCTTTGAGTGGACATTAGATATGGTTAGTGAGGTGCAATCAATTCTTAGTTGCATGCTAATTTAGTGCACATTCTATGCAACTTGGAAGTGGGCCAGTCAAAATCAACTCAAAGTGATTTGATTGGGGCGATTCTAAACTGCATACAGATTACTTGCAAGTTGGGGGCAGGGGGGCCTCTCTAGGGTCACTTCCTGCTTGGCCTGCTGCCAGACAGGGTTACCGCGTACTGACGTGGTAATCCCAGAAGGCCTGTTTTTGGCGGACCCCACCGCTACCACCAATACCGGCCTGAAGCTAAAGGATTGCAAATAACTTCATTTTTCAAGAAAGTAAATATATAATTTACTTATTTTGTGGCTCAAATAGGGTAATAAAGTGAGTCAACCAGCTGCCTACCGCAAGCATATTCAACTTTTTCAGCTGGTGACTTGTGAAGGTCAAAACATTTTTATTAGGTTTCATTTATTGTTAACACGAACCTTGATCGGTTCAACCTGCAATCCTCATCTTCACGCGGACTGCAGTTTTTTTCTTTACACCATCCCCAAACCGTTGCTATTTTCTACCTAGCGCCGTTTCCATAGCGTCGCCTAGAAACCTGCTTCTGCGGAAAATTCCACCATCTGCGAAGGTATATCTCTCTTCCACCCCCCTGAAAACTTAAACTTTGAAATAAAACTTTCAAGCGATATTTTTAACACCTCAAGACAGAAATGCCAAGCACATTGCATATGTTGTATGCTTGCTTGTGTTTTTTTTCTCTCCCTCCTCTCTCTCTTTCTCTCTAAACAACAGCTTTTTGCCAAGCCAGATGCTGTTTCTTGAGGCAAGAAGACCCAAACACCCACCAAAGGTTTATGACTAAGTGTTGCCATGGAAACTGAGCTGCCTCTAATAAGAGCCGAGTTTAGATTAGCAGACAACAATGTATCTGTATGAGGAGATGTCACCAGCCCCGGCACCATGGGGACTTACCTCTCCGCATTACCTGCAGACAAATCATTCCTAACGATCACGTTTACTATTAATACACTTAGCTGCGGAGAACAGAAGTGTAAATTGATTAGATCAGTATCTGAAGCCATTATTGGCAGCTAACTTTAATGCGACTTCTCGCGCACCGCGTATTAAAATGCCGCAATCTAGGAGATAGATGGCCGCTGCGCACCCGTTCTTCCTCGGTGCCGCCAATGTTGGTCTACTGCTCTGTCTATAATTGGAAAATTGAGAAGACAGACTCAAATACCCCCCATTTTTTTTAAAGTGTTCGCATACTGACATTTAAAGGGGAACTTCAGCCTAAACAAACATACTTGTCATTAAGTTACATTAGTTATGTTAATTAGAATCGATAGGTAATATAATTTTTTACCCACCCTGTTTTAAAAGAACAGGCAAATGTTTGTGATTCATGGGGGCTGCCATCTTTGTCATTTTTTTTGGTTGAAAGGAGGTGACAGGGAGCATGAGACACAGTTTGAACTGTCCTGTGTCCTGATCACCCCTTTCAGCTGTGCATACTAGGCTTCAAATCTCCAATTCAAAAAAAAAAAAAAAAAATTGCACCAAAAAAGCAGAACAAGAGCAACAACATCAGAAATCCCATCATGCTTTGCACAGCATCAGGGGAAAAAAGCCCGGGCAGTTTTCTTCTGTGCAGCTAAAAATGAGGATTGGATAAGAGAAAAAAAGTTCTGATGTTGTGAAACTGTTAAAGAAACACCAGGCCTTTTCAGTGCTGCTGAGTCGATTTTTAGTCCGAAGGTTCACTTTAAGGGCTGGTGCACACCGAGCGGCTTTTTGGGCGTTTTCAGATCCGCTTGCGGCTGCGGATCTGCTTGGTCAATGTATCTCAATGGGGTGGTGCACACCAGAGCGGCAGGCGTTTTGCAGAAACGAAAAATGCCTGGGTGAGGCATTTTTTGGATTTCGGATGCGTTTCTGCCTCAATGTTAAGTATAGGAAAAACGCAAACCGCTCTGAAAAACGCCTGTTCAGAGCGGTTTTGCAGGCGTTTTTGTTACAGAAGCTGTTCAGTAACAGCTTTACTGTAACAATATATGAAATCTACTATACTGAAAACCGCAGCAGCAATCCGCAAAACGCTAGCAAAACGCCTCATAAAAATAAAAAAAAGCGTTTAAAAATCTGCTAGCATTTTGCGGATCTGCTAGCGGGTTTTGGTGTGCACCAGCCCTAAGTGTGCTCAAAATCACTAAAAATAGTTGTCCTGATCGATAACACAATGGGCTTGCATTATTTGTTTTACTTTTAACAGTACAGCTGAAGTGAGGGGGATATGGAAGATACGTTTATTTCCTTTTAAAGTGAACCTGAGATGAGAGTGATATGGAGGCTGCCATATTTATTTCCTTTTAAGCAATACTAGTTGCCTGGCATTCCTGCTGATCCTCTGCCTCTAATACTTTCAGCCATAGACCCTAAACAAGCATGTAGCAGATAGATCAGCAGGACAGCCAGGCAACCACTACTGTTTAAAAGGAAATAAATATGGCAGCCTCCATATCACTCTCACCTCGGGTTCACTTTAAAGTGGACCTGAACTCTTGCACTGGACCGAAGGAAACAGAGAGAAATGAACCCTGTATGTATTTAGAGAGATTAGCCTGTCTAATTCACCCTCATCTGTGACTATTCACAAGTGTAATTTGATCTCTCCACTGTCAGCAGAGCAGCTAATTTGTAAGCACAGGATGTTAACCCTATGTCTGCTTCCATGAAAGCAGGAAGTAGACACACTACAGATTTATGGCAGGAATTTGTATCCGCTGTAACAGAAATATTTTCCTTTAAAGGATATTATGCTGTTGCTTATCTTTTAGAGCATAAAGTTAGTGCCGAGTCCAGGTCCTCTTTAGACAATGCACAGTGCCTGGCTGTTTTGCTGATCCTATAATCATTTTGGCCATAGCCCCAAACAAAAACATGCTAATTAGGTTTTTCTGATTGAAGTGTGACTGGGTAAGCTGCATGCTTGTTTCAGGTGGGTGATTCAGACTCTACTGATGCATGAAAGATCATCGGGATGCCAGGCAACTGGTTGTTTAAAAGGAAATAAATATGGCAGCCTTCATATTCTTTTCTGTTCAGGTGTCCTTTAATGATGCTGGTATGTCATCCACCCCAAGATCATCACCATCCCCCCGTCCCTGAGCTTGCACAGTGTTAGTTGGTTTGGTATTTACATATTATACTATCTATTTGACTACCCCGTTTAAAGCAGCAAGGACCGCCATACTATCCCAGGAACATAAAAACACATATATAATTAGAAAAATGCTTGTTCTACTTACATAACAGGTGTAATATACTTTCCACGTTTTGATTTTTTGAATAAATTGCAATGCCAGCTTTCAAGGTACGATAAACTACACTTTGGAAACTTGTAATTTGTAAACAGACAATATTAGTAGGAAAACACATTTTTATTGAAAGTTATGTTGGAGTTTCACACCACTTTAAATAAATCTGAAATTGTTCTAAAAACAAAAAACAGATACTTACCTAAGGGCTTGTTTCCACTTAGTGTTCAGTGCAGAGCAGCACGTCTTTGGGAGCCCAAGTGCTTCCAAAGACTTTTGAGGCTCAGCCAAAGCGGAAGAGAGCAGTCTACGACCAATTAGTTTTAGATTGCTAATGGGTGAGCCTGCAGGGGAATGCAGGGACTGTGGGGAGACTGGGAAGGCTCTATAGGACCCAGAGCCTTCCCTCTCCTTAAAGGGATACTTAAAGGAATACTATCGATACCCAAGTGTTCAAAAATGACAATGCACAAATAATGTCTAAGTAGCTGTGTAAACATTTTCCTACTTTTCATGTTAAATATCAGAGGCAAAAGCTGTAATTTATTGAGGGTAGGATTTAGCTATATTGGGACAAATCAATTGCAGAAGGGGTGTCTGCTTCAATGCACAGCCAGAGCTGCATATCAGACTACAGAAAGCAAATATCAAACATATCAAACTCTGAAAGCAAAAACAATATGAAAAAGCTGTGACAATTAGTTACATTTCCTCTGCTCTCTTCAGGCACTTCAGTCAGAAACAGAGCTCCCAACAGCTGCAGCTCCTGTGTCCTGTCTCTCTCTGTCACACACAGAGCTACACATAGAGTTAACTGATCAAGTGTGAGGGGAATTTCCCCTCTCCTCATGGCTCAGTCAGCCGTCAGTTTTGGCGTCAGTAAACTTTGAATGTATTTTGCTAACAGTAAACAAAGAAGTTGCTACTAAAATGTATACACCAGTACTTAGCAGCACTTCCCAAACAATTCCTGTGTCAATTGAAAAAAATATGTGAATCGATAGTATTCCTTTAAGTCAAAAATAAAAAATGATTTTTACTCACCTGGGGCATCCCTCAGCCCCCTGAAGCTGTATGGTGCCCTCGCAGCCCCGCTCCGATCGTCCTGTCCCCGCCGGCGGCTACATCCGAGTTCGGCGACAGCCCCTGACAGGCTGGGAATGCGAGTGATTCTCTGCGTTCCCAGCCGCTATATCACCCTCTATGCTGCTATAGCGTATATGTTATACGCTATAGCAGCATAGAGGGTGATATAGTGGCTGGGAACGCAGAGAATCACTCTAGCGGCTGGGAACGCGGAGAATCCCTCGCATTCCCAGCCTGTCGGCGGCTGTCGCCGAACCCAGAAGTAGCCGTCGGCGGGGAGAGGAGGATCGGAGCGAGGCTGCGAGGGCACCATACAGCTTCAGGGGGCTGAGGGATGCCCCAGGTGAGTAAAAATCATTTTTTTATTTTTGATTTAAGTATCCCTTTAAGTAAGTATCTGTTTGCTTTTAAAATAACTTCAGACTACATATAAACCTAAAGAGCCTTTGGAAAAGTTCAGTTTTTAGAGTTTAGGAAAAGCACATAAAAATGCTACCATCTTGTTTATGAAGCTGCTCTGACGTTAATCGTTGATGCTGCATCACGTCTTCCTGTCTGAATCATTGTCCCACACTTATCAATGTTATTGGTCTTCATAGAAGTGCCTCCCACTAGGGTGGCTGGCCATCAACTATGGTTGTTGCGTTTCCACAGAGGATGGGATCTTCTCCGGCCCTTTCATTGGTCTGCCAGGTCACATGCTGCTTTCACCATCATGTGACCAGGAACAGTCTGTGGTACCTTGAGCATTACTGCTCATCATAGCTTAGCGTCACAGCTATTTACAAACAGAATGGCTTCCTTTTCTGAGGTTCTGTGAACAAGATGTAATATCGGGCCAAGTATAAAGCTGCAGACTGTCCATTCTTCTCAAATGGGAAGATATTATGAGACCGTATGAAGCTTCAAGTGTTACTGTACTTATATTTAAATCTGCCTGAAAGATCTTAAAACAGGGCCGGCGCATACGGTAAGCTTGGGAGCTGTGCAGTCCCCACTTGTAAGTGTCAATTTGGAGCCATCAGGTGTTCGCCGGTGACCAGGACATACTGTACTGGCGGTGGGATGCACATACAGCGCTGGTAAAAAACAAAACAAAAAAAAAAACCTCTCACTGTGCCCTTGTTGCAGCGCTGGCTTCCTAGTTCCAATCCACAACTACTTCAACAACCCCGCCGACCAGTGCCCCCGCCCCCCCCCCCCCCCTCCCCGTCGCACCGGGGCTTCCAAAGACAGGTGGCAATTTAGTAGTATTTGATCAGTTTGGGCGGATACTGCTACCAAGGGAATCAGCGCCGGAATGAGGTTTCCGTGAGAGGAGCGGGAAGGCTGTATGGGACCCGGAGCCTTCCCTCTTCTTAGGCCTGGAACCCACTACAAAACACTATCGCTAATCGCTAGCGTTTTTAATGACCGATTTGTAAGCGATTTCATGAGCGTTTTCTGACGATTTTGGTAACGTTTTTAAAAACTGTCAGCTTTTTGCCAGCGATTGTGTACAGGTTAGCAATTAGCATTTTTAATTCTGATTGGTCCTTTCAATTACTGTATATTCTGGCGTATAAGACTACTTTTTAACCCTTGAAAATCTTCTGAAAAGTCGGGGATCGTCTTATACGCCGGGTGTCATTGATGCCGGATGATACGCCCTATCCTCTTACTGACTCTCAGATCGCGCTGCTGAGGACTGTAGTGAAGCGGCGCAGGCGCACATGTGCGAGATCTGAGAGGCAGAGAAGGAGGTAAATAGGATGCAAGGGCGGTCCAGAAGGGTGAAAGAGGCGTGTTTTATGGGTACAGCGTGATCTATTCTTCCATACTGCTCTGGTAAACAGGTAGACAGGGAGAGCTGACCAATCCAACCAGTCAATCCTCTGTATACTGTTATATACTGGGTATCACATACAGTAGAGCACCAGTATCTGTTCATCCATAGTACCAGTATATGTTTTTTTTGTGTGCGTTGAAAGAGGGGTAGTCTTATACGGCGAGTATATCCCAAACTCTATATTTAAACTGGAAAGGTTGGGGGTCGTCTTATACGCCCAGTTGTCTTTTACGCCGGAATATATGGTAATTTTAATTTTGTTACAGTGTGCAGTAATGTAAAAAGCTAGCAAAATCGCTCAGTGCAGGTTTTGACGAGCTATTATGCCAGCGTTCATATACTTTACATTGCAGAAACGCTAAACGCTAAAAATGCTGCATGTCCTGCATTTGCAATTTTGGCAATCGCTCCAGTCCAATTTGGCCCATCCATTAATGTTAGCTGAGTGTTTAGTGAAGTTGCTAGCATTTTGAATCGCTCCCTAAACGTTCTCAAAATCGCTCTAGTAGGTTTGAGCCCTAAGGTGGGTATCTGGTTCATTTATTTTTTCAGTGGTTCCCATTCACTTTAAAGAGACACTGAAGCGAGACTAAATCTCGCTTCAGGTCTTATATATAGCAGGGGCACGTGTGCCCCTGCTAAAACGCCGCTATCCCGCGGCTTAACGGGGGTCCCTTCACCCCCAACCCACCCCCCGCAAAAGTTGGTCGTAAAATGGTCGTAGGGAAAACTCTTCCTGGAGGCAGGGCTAACGGCTGCAGCCCTGCCTCCCAGCGCGTCTATCAGACGCGCATCGCCGCCTCTCCCCCGCCCCTCTCAGTGAAGGAAGACTGAGAGGGGCGGGGGAGAGGCGGAGATACGCGTCTGACAGACGTGCGTGGGGCAGGGCTGCGGCGGTTAGCCCTGCCCCAACCAGGAAGCGCTCCCCCCTGCACGGAGGGGGTTTGGGGGGACAGGGACCCCCGTTAAGCCGCGCTATAGCGGCGTTTTAGCAGGGGCACGCATGCCCCTGCTAGCTATGAGGTCTGAAGCGAGATCTATTCTCGCTTCAGACTCTCTTTAAGGGCCCGTTTCCACTATCGCGAATCTGCATGCGTTTCCTGCATGCAGATTCGCACAGCCAATACAAGTGGATGTGCCTGTTTCCACTTGTCAGTTTTCCTGAGCGTTTTTCTGTGCAGGATTTTTCTGCACGGCAGAGCCCTCAGAATTCGCCTGCGTGTGGAATGCATGCGAATCGCCGCTAATGTATTTAATAGGGAAATCGCCTGCGGCTTTGGCATGCGAATTTTCATGCGAATTCGCATGCATGGAAATCAATGGAAAAACACACCGGCACTGCCATGGTTAAATTCGCATATAGCGTCATCCATGCGAATTTTCATGCGAATTCGCACAAAAATTCGCATACAGCCGCATGAGAAATTCGCATCCGCATGCGAATTTTAACCGCGGCGATTCGCACCACACAAGTGGAAACGGGCCCTGAAGGATACATTGAGGCCTCTAAAATAAAATAAAAAAATGGATTCACCTGAGCCATGATGCTGCTCCTGGTAATCTCTGTGTTTGGACTGGTGCACCCCAAATGTCTTTGGTAGCGTTTTCATAACCGCTGCCGCCTGTGAAAACGCTTGGCTAATGTATCTCAATGGGATGGTGCACACCAGCGGTTTAAGGTTTCTAGCAAACCGCAAACGTGGCTCCTGCAGCACTTTTGCGATTTGCAGAAGCGTTTCTGCCTCAATGTGTAAAGTATAGGAAAAGCTCAAACCGCTCTGAAGAACGCTAGATCAGAGCGGTTTTCCAGGCGTTTTTGTTACAGTAGCTGATCAGTAACAGCTTAACTCTAACAATATATGAAATCTGCTACACAATAACGCTCCAAAAAACGCTAGACATGTTTAGAAAATCTCTTTAATCATGCCTAGAATTGCTCTGAACATCTGCTTCAAAAACCTCTAGCGTTTTGCAGATCTAGAGGTTTTTGGTGTGCACAGGGGCAGCTGTGCAGTCAGGCCGAAGGACACAGAGGCTATAAGGGGCTGAAGGAAGGTCCAAGCAAGTCAAATTTTTTTTTTTCTAGCCGCTTCATGTATCCTTTATTGCCTTCTTCTGGCATCAAGAAGCTGCTAAATCATTGTTGCTTGCAGTTTGTGAATCCAGTCATCGGTTCTTGTCCCTTGTTCCTGATAAATCTGACTTCAAGGTATTGATCCTTGCTCATCTGACCATTCTTTTCCTCCTATCTATTATATCTGATATCCTGGTTGACCAATGCCTGACTGATGATTCTCCTGTGCGCTGATTAGGTCATTCACTCCTGTATATTTGCCATTATGTGATCAGTGCTCCTGTATATTTGCTGTTGTAGATATCTGGTTAGTTAGTTATGGTGGTAATTTTGGAATCTGTGGTGCTCTGTGTGTTCCTGGTTACATTATTTCGTGCATATTGTGGTGTTTGTACTTTCATTGTTCTCCCCATTTTTTTTCTCCAACTCAGTGGCATGAAAAATTAGATGGGTGGGGCGCAACCGGGGGAATGCAGGGCCAACGCAACTCTGCTTACAGCTTAGGAGGAGGATGAGGAGGCGAGCTGATGAGAGCCGGGTGCTCGTATCGTATCGTTGCACTCTCAAATCTATTGTGCAAACTTAAGTATTTCCTTTACATAATCTTAAAGTGAACCTCCAGACTAAAAATCTACTCAGCAGCACTGAAAAGGCTTGGTGTTTCTTTAACAGGTTTACAGCATCAGAACTTTGTTTTTCATACCCAAGCCTAATTTTTAGCTGCTTAGAAGCTAAGCTCTGCCCCATTAAGAAAACTGCCCGGGCATTTTTCCCCTGATGCTGTGCAAAGCATGATGGGATTCCTGATCACAAACCTTTGCCTGTTCTTTTAAAACAGGGCGGGTAAGAGATTATATTACCTATCTATTTTAATTAACATAACTAATGTAACTTATTGACAGTATGCTTGTTTAGGTTGAAGTTCCTCTTTAAGTAATCTTCTGGTCTTGTTCCGCTACGCACAACAGCGATTTGGATGGGCAGGTTGTGGCACTACTGGTATTGTATAGTCACGATAACGATCTGTATGACCAGTTCATTACAAGTCCTTCAACAGTGAGAGTTTTTTTCAGGAGATCCGATCAAATTTATCAAATTGCCATAAAATTGCATCATTTTATTGTACGGTGTGTGTGGCCACCTTAAGAGGCTCCTGTAGCTACCTATGACAGGCAAGGGAAAGAAGGGAGAAGTGACTGCTGGGCCATCCATCCCACTTGCAGTGCCGTTTGGCAAGGGTTTTGTAGGTCCATGGAGGGCGAAGTCTAGGGTGCCAGGACATCTGTGCCTATAGGCTCCTGTGATGTAAATCCAGGCCTGGTCTTGGCCAAGCCAATCTCCAGATTTGAACCCTGTTGAAAACCTCTGGAATAACAATAAGGGAAAGAAGGACGGTCACAACCCAAAGCTGAGCTAATAGTGGTATAAAGTTACCCAGCAGCAAGAAAGCTGTGATTGCAAATTATTTTTATTCCACCAGATACTGAACATTCTTTAGTTAAAACATTATTGCCCATTTGTTATAGAGAGAACAGGTGATTTGTTTTCTTTGCATTTTATGGGGCTCTTTCACACTGTGGCTATTGCATTGTGTCGCAACAGCCAACAGACATGATAATGATATTCCTACGGGGCTTTCACTTTGTGTGGTGCGGCGCCCTCCGACGGAGCAACGCCCACCAGCTGTGCATCGTATAGTTGCACCTCACATCTAACGCACGGTGCAACTTCTCTGCAGCATTGCGATGGTAACGCAACGAAACACAATGCAAAAGAACCCTTAATGTGAACCTGAGGCTAAAATAAACAATTGTATTGTATTTTTCCTATTACTCCTAAAAATTAGTTTTTTTTAGATACCTCATGGTTTTATTCTAGATTTAAACATTAAGAAAGTAGATTAAATGTTTTGTTGGTTCTGCTCAGCAGCAGCCTATTAAGTGTCCCAGAGTTAAACTACATGAACTATTGACCTATTTCTATCTCTTCCCTGCTCTTAGAAGTTTCATTCTCCCAGGAAAACTTTTATAGCTGTAATTTGCTTATCAGTGACAGAAGCTGTCACTTGCATGCCTGAAAATTAACTCAACCTCCCTAGCGTTCTGGAAGAGCTAGGCTCGTCTAGAGACGCCGAAGGTCACCGCTCAGGCCCCGCTGGGCCGATTTGAATAATTTTTTTTTAAACACGCAGCAAGCACTTTGCTTGCTGCGTGCCTCACCCGATCGCTGCCGCCCGCCGCCAATTCACCGCTACCCGCCGTGATGCCAATTAGTGGCGACGGGGGAAGCCCTCCTGGAAATCCCGTTCAGAATGGGATTTCTGGACGGGTGATTGCGCCGGCGGGGATCGGAGGGGTGGGAGGGACGCCGCAGGGAGGGGGGAATCATGTAGCTAGCGCTAGGCTAGCTAGCTACATGATAATAAAAATAATGTGCAAAAAACGTTCCCACGGCCGCAGGGCCGCGGGAATCAGAACGCCAGGGAGGTTAATTAAGGCTAAATAAAAAAAAAAAAAAAACAGCCTGGTCATTAATATGTTTTGCACTGTACATACATGTTTATCTCATCATGTCACCTCGGGTACACATTAAGCACTGCATAAAATGCATCATCTCTCTTATTTTGGTGTGTTATTATGTAGTATTTTTACTTGGAAATTTGGAGAAATAGTGATTGCAGGACTTAAAGGACTTGCGATGTGAAAAATAAAATACATTTTTTTTACTCACCTGGTGCTTTTTCCAGCTCTTCGCTGCCATCTTAGTCCCTCGTCACAGCTCTGGTGGTCCTCGCTGGCCGCCCACAATGATAGTGACTCGCTGACGAGGTCGACTCTTCTGCGCCTGCTCGGGCGCTCGTCCATGTCATTTGGCGCATTCTGCACCTGCACACAACTACTGCGCAGGTGCAGTACGCGCCAGATGATGTGGACGAGTGCCCGAGCAGGCGCAGAGGAGTCAACCCCGCCGGTGGTTCGCCATCATTGCTGGTGGTCAGCGGAGACAATGAGAAAAACCGGACCGGCGGCAAGGGGCTGGGAGAAACCCCAGGTGAGTAAAAAATGTATTTTATTTTTCACATTGGAAGTCCTTTTAAAAGTAAGGCATTGTTCAGTTGGATACTTGCACCTATAGAAGGCAAAACCTAAGAAACTTTGTTCCTTAAAACCTAAGTAACGTTATCAATTTCCCTACCCAGATGTTGGCTGTGGGAGGCAAGGGTGGCGCTTCGTAGAAACCTGTCCTGAAGCCCCTGTGTGATTCTCTCAGTAGAATTCCACAGGAATATGATAAGGAGTCCTCCTTAATTTTTGGAGTTGGGGGAGTGCACACAATGGAGGGCTTAACGAAAATTATATAGTTTCAGGCAGAATCAGTCCAAAAGGTTTTTGTAAGCTTCAGGCAGTAAAGCTGCCCACTGTCTTCTCTCAGAAGTACCCTACCAACAAACAAAAGCTCACTTATTGCTGTGTGGGCATAAATATAGCTCTAGGGTTTCATAGTTCATTTCCTAATTGCTTGTATGGAGGAGGCACAAGTGTACAATGTAGGATCCCTTAAGCATCCCTCAGTGTCCATCTTCCTCCACAGTTGTGTCATGCGGTCACGCTCAGACCTGCATGATTTGGCAGTACTTGTGTCTTCCGTATGGGATTTCCCTGGGTTGTGCAGTGTAATCTAAACCAAAGCAGAATAGCTCCGTTTATAATAATATCCAAAACCCAGTAGAAAAAGTGGTAGACTGGAAATATTACTACTTCCTCGGAATTATGGAAAAGGCACGAGAGGAAAATGTAACATCTGTTCTCGTGGAATGATGTGTCCGGCTTGGCATGGAAAATTGTGCATACAACTTGCTGATACAAACGGCCCGCCCTTCGCAGTGACGTCCCTTCCACGCCAAAGGAGAAGAGCTTTTTGGAGCTGCAGGGTACATTTTTGGTGGTTAGTTATATTAGAGGTGGTGGAACAGTTGGGGGCAGTGGCAGCACTGAGGAGATAGACTGCTCTCGGCTGTATTGGGAAGTCGGGGCCATCACTGCCAAGAATCTAGCATGGGCTCCGGTATCTCCTAACGTCTCCAAGGTCATTTAAAGCAGACCTAAACTCTTGCACAAAACACAAGTAAAGCACAAAGAAGTCCACCCTGTGAGTGTTTAGAGCTGTCAGGTCTGTGCTTTGGGTGTGTGCTGAGTTACCTACTGAAACGTAAACACAGAAGGTTAACTCTTTCTGTGCTCCCAGGATACCAGGAAGTACCAGTAGACAGTGCATATTTATTGCAGGATTTTTGTAAGCTGTAACAATGAATTGTGTTTCTTTAAAGGTTAAAATACTGTTGCTTATCTTTTAGAGGAGGCAACATATTTTAGTTTAGGTCCGCTTTAATGATTCAGCATGCCATACACGTATCGCTTGCCTCAGGGGGGGGGGGGGGGGATCTGGATCATAATGAGGCTTCCCAGTCTCTTTCTGCATGCCCGATTCGGCACTGGCAGCCTGGAGCAGAAGCCAAATACCATATTTACTTCTGCCTGCCGGCGCAGGCACAGTAGCAGCTTCCCCTCAGGCTCAAGTGGAAATAGCCGAGCCCAACCTGGCCTGCTCTACTGCGCAGGCGGCTCGCACCTGCACAGTAGAGTGGACCCGATCAGGCTAGGCTATTTCCGCTGGAGCACAAGCTGAGAGCCTCCACTGCGCCTGCACGAGGCTTCCGACAAGGAGATCTTCTGGGGTGCCGGCGCTGGATCCCCTCTGGTGAGGAGGAAGGGGGAAAGCTCTTTAGGATCCAGAGGCTTCCCCCTCCCAAGGTAAGTACTCTTCAGGGGTACTTTTTTCCCTTGCAAGTTTACCAGTAGTTCAGTAGTTCTGAGCCTGCGCAGTACAGCCCGGAGGACGTCCGATGACGTCAGCGCGCCGACGTGGAACGCACAATGGAGCGCAGAAGAGGCCCGACCTGGCCGCCGGCCTGGTCGGGTCGGCCACCGGAGACCACCGGGAGCCTGCGGAGCGGCGCCGAGGGCACCTCCTGCCTGCCACGGGCTGGAGGAAGCCCCAGGTAAGTGGATTCGGATTTTTATTTTTTTCCAACTGTCCCTGAACCTTCCCTTTAAAGAGACTCTAACAAAATTCTTACTGAGTGCAAAATGCAAATATTTGCATCAATACTTAAAATAATGCAGGGTAATGGACTAGTTTCCATTGAAAGCGTTTTCTCCAACTGCATTGCGTTGCAGAAAACAATATGGATTGTATGCCGCAGATTTCCGCACCACGCACTGCCCCCCCCCCCCCCCCATATGAATTGCGATTAATGAAAGTCAGTGGTCCCACATGAGAATACAATTTTTCACGTTTTCGATGTTAATGTTTTCACATCGGTTTCCCATCTAAAAATGCTTCTGCCTGCTTCCTGTGTAGTCACAGTGATGTCATGTTGTGTGGAGATTAAAAATCAGATGCAAAATTTGCATTCAAACCACACATAACAATGCACGCGTTTTCACAATTGTGCATTTAATCGCATGTCCACAACTGCACTCTTAAATTGCATGTGAGACAGTGGAAATGGGCATGAAATCATACTTAAAGCAGCAGGGACAGTCATACTATCCCAGGAGAAAATAAAAACACATATATAAGTAGATAAATGCTTGTTCTACTTACATAACATTTGTATGGCACTGTCCATGTTTTAATTTCAGTGAATTTTATATAGTAAATAAAAAGAAACAGTTCCTGTCATTTTCCATTTTTAGTGCTTCTGACTGAAGTCAATCCCGATTCCATTTCCTCCCTTACTTTTTTTTTCCTCCTAGAATCTGCAATGTCATATTTAGCTTGCCTTGTAAACATGTGAGAACAGCATAGATCATATTTAACCTTAGCGGTAACCCCGTGCTGGACACAGGCTATGCCGCGCACGAGGATTTCTCAGGCCCCGCTGGGGCGATTTGCACAAATTTTTTTTTCAACACGCAGCTAGCACTTTGCTAGCTGCGTGTTACCTGCGATTCACTGCTACCGGCGCGTCCGAGGGTGCCCCCCCCTTCGAGACCCGTGTGCTGCCTGGGGGACGGGGGGAAGCCCTAATGGAAATCCCGTTCAGAACGGGACTTCCTGACGGGCCTGATCGCCGGAGGGGGTGGGGAGATGCCGCTGTGCAGCGGCTGTCATGTAGCTAGCGCCAGGCTAGCTACATGATTTTAAAAAATCCGCCTCCCTGGCGGATTTAATTGACCGCCAGGGAGGTTAAGCAGCTTCTCCCTTTTCAGCCAGTATCGCACTGAAATCTGCCCTCTGGTGATAACTCTTATTTCTCATTGGCAATGTACCAAATAGAGCCAGGCTGACTGAGATGAGATTAGTTACGGCAGAAACATTTATGATTATATTGGAATTCTTGCAGTGCGGGGAAAGGATGCAGACTGCATAATAAACACAGAGCAGTGGGTAAATGGAATTTTGTGGCTGACAATCCTTCTTAAAAAAGTTCAGCTGTTGATAACTTTTGGAGGAAAAATCAAAATGAAAATGTTACACTTTCCCTCTTGAATGCCCAGTCCAGTGATGCTCGGAGGACTCCTTTAAGACTTCACGTTAGAGTATAATTTATCCATTTGTTCATTTCCTGCATTCCCCTCTTCTGTCCAGAAGCATCTTACAACTCTGTAAAAAAAAAAAAAAAAAAAAAAAAAAAAAGTTTCTTCCTAATCGTGCATAATTTCTGCCGCCCATAAAAAATTCACAGATGTCTGCCTCATTTAGAGACGAGCGGATATTCATAGGATCGCACAACCCCGCTTAGCTATCAAACGCCAGATCGGGTAAATGTTACCTCTTGAAAGAGCATGGCGTCAAGACGTTAAACTACTTGACACTGCGCTATAACATTAAAGCTCCTTACCCGTCCCTGAAAAATTCTTTAACTGGTATGCAAATGAGAATATTATATAAACATGAGGTTCTCATATTTCTTTTAAATGCAGGCCCTTCACCGCAAATCCCATTCGCCCGGACACAACCAATTTGGCGCACAAAGGAGGGAAGGGGGAAAAAAAACCTTCTCTAAACTGTTATTTGATTGTTTCAAATGCTCCTGTTATAGACTTTAACACCATGAATATTAGATGAAAGACTTTTTTTTTTTTTTCTCAGTTTCTTTTTTTTAAAAAACACCCTGTATTATTAAGTGACACATTTTTATTGCCAGATAAAATTATCATTAGGAGGAGGCAGAATTCATAAATAGCGGGCGAGAGAGTTGGGGAAGGGGACAAGCACTGAATTATGGTATATTTCAAGCGCAAGGGTTTAATGAGCGCATTTCGCTGAATATTTTATTAATGCATTTGTTCACGCGATCTCCATCGACGGAGGTTTTTTTTTTGCCCGTAGACTTTGTTACCTTAACCCCTTAGCCGTGTCCGACGCACGCGGTTGGCTGGGAGCGCCCTCCTCCCTGACACCCTTCGGCGGAGGGGAGCGGAAGGGGTTAATGCACTTTACAAGCTCTTCCTGTCAATTTAGAGCCTGAGCCCCGTCTCCAGGGTTGCGTGGGTTACAGCGGTAAGCCGTAAATTATTCATTACTAATTAAAATCCGTGACACCATTGATACCTGTATCGCGGTGGCGTATATGAGAACGTATAGACTGCCGAACAGGCAGAACACAATATAATTATCTTCATGTTGCATTAGCGGCGTGTTAAAATGGCACGGCGCAGGAAAAGCTGGCGTTTTGCTGTCGCGTTACTCTTCTGGTTCTGCTGCGTGTCAAACGGTGACTGGGTGTTCTGTATCCTTCTGCGCGGAACAATCATTTGTTTTGTTTCCTTTTTTTTTTAAGTGTGTTGTATTGCGATCTTTGACAAAATGGCAGCATTTTTTTATTTTTATGTTCTCAGCTTATAATCCCTGCCTGTTGTGTAGTCGCTGACAGGTGTTTACTTTAAAAGTAGAACTCCTTCCAGAATGGTAACTCTCTTGCCCGTTTTGTGCAGTATTCTTTTTCTTTATCACAGTTGCGAATATTCTTACTAAAGCTAAAATAAAGAATTTTCTGTTTAACTTACCTGGGGCTTCTTGCACCCCCTGGAGCCCCCCTGTGCCCGCGCCCTCCTTCCAATCCAGGCAGAGGCTACTGTGCATGCGCAGCCACAAGCAAGCGTGCACCCTTATTGCGATTTTCGCATACTGCGCGTGCACAGAATGCTCCTGGCAGTGGGAGCGTATATGCAAAAATCGCAATCAGAGTGCGCACTTGCTTGGGGCTGCGCATGCACAGTAGCCTCCAACTAGATTGGAAGGAGGGCATGGGCATAGGGGGACTCCAGGGGGCTGCAAGAAGCCCCAGGTAAGTTTAACTGATTGTTTTTTTCTACTTCAGATTTCCATTAATACTTATGCGTTATTATTTTTTTAATTTAGTATAGGGCCATCGTCTTCAAAACAGTGCACCACCCCTTTTTTTTTTTTTCAAAGTTTTGCTGCCTCACCACATGGATCTAAAATGGATTGTTTGAGAGTGTACACCATTTCATTGACAGAATGTGCCTATAACTTTAAGGGCCCGTTCAGATCACAAATGCGGATGGCCATGCGTGCGGAACGCGTGCGGACCGCAACGCGTACGAACGCATGGCCATCCGCGTTTGTGTGCGTTGCGTGGCTGATCCCATCACTGAAAAGTGAATGGGACAGCCACGCGGTTTAGCAAAATCTGCGTGCAGCATGTGTTCCCGGACCGCACAGGTCCGGAACGCATGCAGTGTGAACATCAGACATTGCACTCTATGCAATGTCTGATGTCGTGCGTATCGGCCACCTGCACGCGTTTCCAAAACGCGGCTGGAAACGCGTGCAGTAGATTAATTATTTGGTTTATTGTGAGGCAAACAGCAAATAGGATAAAATAACTGAAGACTTAGGCTTCCCATTTTTATTGAAAATGGCAACTGAACAAATATAGAGAAATACACCCTTTGTAAAGGAGGGGGGGGGGGGGATACTAGAGAATTCCGAGATCTACAGTACAGGTAGTCCCCGGTTAACGAACGAGATAGGGACTGTAGGTTCGTTCTTAACCTGAATCTGTTCTTAAGTCAGAACATTGTGCCATCTCTGTCCCCTGTACCTCCTCTGTGCCTCCATTGTCCCCCTCTGTCACCTCTGTCCTTTGAACCTGTTTATACAAGTTTAAAAGCCATTTTTTCTTTGATTTTTTTTTTTTATCGATTTTCTCAAAAACTACAAGTCCAGTTTGAAAACATTTTTTTGACTTGATCCCATGGAAACAGTCGTTCGTAAGTCGGGCGTTCGTAAGTTGGGGACTACCTGTACAATATTGTAGTGGTGCTCACAGACAATTTTCTGTCAAATAATAAGGCAAAGATAAAGAACTTCGTAATAATACCCTCCTCAACAGAGGAGTATTAACCAAACTGGGAGATGTCAAAGACTGGAAGTCTAAACTCCCATTCGGTGGTTGGGATCTGGCTCTGAGGAAAATAGCACAATGCTATGGAGGCACTGAACTTAGTAAAGGTAGCCATACACTGGTCAATAGCCACCAGATCGACCAACAGATAGATCCATCACTGATCGAATCTGATCTCAGAGGGATCTATTGGCTTTCCATCCACTGCACACACATTTTGAATCAATTTTAGCATGAAATCGATTCAAAACCTAGGGAGCCGCCACTGCCACCGCTTTGCCTCGCTGCCCTCAGGCCAGCAACAATAATATCACCTGTCCGCCCGATGAGACCCCGGGTCCCCGCGGTCACTTCTTCTGGTGTCCTCCGTATCTTCACTTCTTGTCCCGTCCTTTGGCAAGCCGAAGATCAAACAGTAGAGAGCTCCCTACTATTTGAACTTTGGCTTGTCACAGAAAGGGACAGGAAGTGACGAGGATATGGAGAAGAAAGCCAGCATGAAGAAGTGACAGCATGGACTGGGGACTGGCGCTGACTGACAGGTCATAGTATTGTTGCTGCTATGCTGTCGGTCATCGACAAATCGAACTCCGCTAGTGACTGCACCTGACCCGCCCATGGTCGAGCGAAATTTTCCGCGTGGACTGTTTGACTGAATCGACTGATGTCTGATGGAAATCGGTCAATGTTTGCGTTAACATTCTCAAAGCAGATTCGATCACAGTGATACCAACGGGATGGGTACCTTAACAAAAGCATAGAAAATGAAACATGCCTATTATGAAAAATAAATCCTATAGGCCAGGACTTGTATATCTGCATAATCTAGCCATGGGGACCATGTCTTTTGGAAGTGGTCTAGTCCATCATAGGTGACTGCCAGCATCTGCCCATGAATCATCCTATGGGTGTGCTGAATTACAGGATCCAATGTCAAAGTGAGTTGACGCCATTGGTGAGGCTAGGTAAGATTTGGCTGACATTGCTATGAATTGGATGAGATGATGGGGAATTTGCAAGGTATATTTAAAGCTTATCTAAATATCTGTGAACGTTACCGTGGAACCTCCTCCCAAGCCCGCCTCTCTTATATTCACCGGACTCCTGAAGTCTTATTGATGATACCAGACTGGGATTGCAGCAGGGTTAATGGAGCCAGGTCTCTAAGTCATGGCAGCCGCCCTGCCTTTTGCGGTGACCTCTGCGAGGGGACATAACATACGCCACTCGCTCCCAGACCTACCCACTGACTGGAGGAAAGGCTAGTAGTTATGCAGCCATGGACATCCCCCAGTATATTGAGCACTGGGGAAAAGTGATAGACGGAGGTTGCATCCTATGAGTGACAGGGAAACGTATGTGTGTGTGCGGGGAAGGGGGGGCTGTATTACACGGGAACAGCATGTATTACATGGGGGAGCAGCAACGCTCATCAGAGCCAAAGTGGCTTTAGCTCTTATGTCTGTCTGGCTAAAAGTTGGGAACCTTCAGAATTTCCTTTTTTTTTTTTTTTTGTGTGCCAGTTCTAGATGTGAAAATATGGGTTAAATAGGTACTTTAACCAAGGTTTAAGCTTCCTCCCAATCAGTAGCTGATCCCCCTTTCCCACAAGAAATCTTTACCTATTCTCGAATAGATCATCAGGGACATCTGTATGGCTGATATTGTGGTAAAACCCCTCCCACAGTGTGATGTCATGACCATGACATAGCTGTTATGGCTATCTCTTTGTCTTTTTAAACAATAAAAGAGCTATATATTACTGACGTGGTGCTGTGGACTCTTCGGGGATGACCATGGTCCTGACAGTTTCCTGTTTGTGAACCTCATTGCATTGTGGGAAATGATGGCTTTTTCCAACTGCCAAGCAAGCAATACCTCCCTCTGCACATAGAACTCTCGGTAACAAACATTCCGTACAGACCACCTGGCAGAACTAGAGATGTCCTCACCAGTGATACATTTCATAATGTAAATCAGGGAGAGGAAAGATTTTACAATGGGAAATGACCTTTATAATGTAAGCATTCTAACAATGTATGGCGTTTAGATCTACAGAAAGCAGTACTTTCAGAGTATCTTATGCCGAAACGGCAAGAAATGGCCCAGTTCTGCACTGAAGAGCTGAATCGCGTCATTCCCCTTCCCCCCCCCCCCCCCCCCCCCCAGATTAACTCCTTATCATTTATTAATGAAAGTCTGTACTTTGCATGTTAATGTTTATTGATAAGTAGCATTTAAAGGGCAAAAAAAGGAGTATTTATAGTTCAATTTAATAAACACGGTACAACTGGGTATTTTCTGCATATTAGATTGAATTCTTATCCTCTATTAATGTTCTCTCAGTTAATACCTTTGGAAGGGCAGCATGTAAAATGCATAAGTCTCTATATTCCTGTTCAATAAAGATGTTCTAATGGTGCGTACAGTGAGCGCGGCTCTTGTACGCAATAACCTGCTCAGATCCGTAAGCTCTATGGCGGATTGTCCCTCGAACTTCAAGTAAAATCTTACTTTTATTCAGAAAACATGGGTAATCTCTTACTACATACTGATGCCCCAGAAGCCATTCTGAAATGTAATTTCCTAGAAACAAGGGGGGAAAGGGGGATAAAACTGAATTAAAACCAGTTAAGTAGAAAAAATGAGGTGGCTTACCTCAATGAAGACTCAATCATGTGATTATTAACTTTTAATAAGCACTGGCAACGCGTTTTGCGTCTCTTTGAGAGCCGTACTAAATGTTGACACAAAGCACTTGTATTTGGCCTGAGGAAGTGGGTGCAGTCCCACGAAATGCGTTGCCAGTGCATATTAAAAGTCATTAATCGTATGATTGGGTTTTCATTGAGGTAAGCCACCTCATTTTTTTCCTTTTAATTGGTTTTAACTTAGTTTTATCATCTTTCCCCGTTGTGCTTTCCACCCTCCCTTGGACGGGTGGACTGCCTTGGCCTTACATCATTCAGCCACCTCTAAGCCCATCCGGTTATTTCTACATCAAAAGCACGACCACACCCAGCTTGCCTGGACACCTGAGTGGAGTCTGGTTTATTTATCTCCACCTGCCTGCATAGGTTGGTTGCCCGACAGCAACCTTTCTTAGTGAGTACTTATTTTATTTCCCTATTTCCTGTCATGACTTACTGCTCCGTCGGGGCTCCCGTTTCTGTGTTTGTTTTCCCTCCAGGGGGTCGTTTGACCACCTCAGTACCTGCAATTTCCTATTAAAATTACTCTTTGTAGCAAGCTATGATTTTCTAGAATTAAAAATGAGTAAACAAGCTCTTTCTTTGAAACCATGCCAACAGTTTACATTGTACTCTTGTAATTGGCTCTCGGGATTTCCAGCAAAATTATTTGAGGTTAAAATCAAAGGACTTGTATCACCTACAGCTGATAAAGAATACTGCTGCCATTCACTGCCACATAACACCAGTCCTGCACTCCCTTTACTGGTTACCTATAAAATGGAGGATACTATTCAAGATTGGCCTACTGACACTTAAATCACTACATACTCTGGGCCCTGAATCCGTGAAAGAAATGTTACAGCTGTGTAGCAATCCCTGCAATCAGCAAAGCGCTGAAAAATCACCCACAAAAATGCGCCTCCTCTGAGCCTGACGCCTGCTCTGAGCCTGACGCCTGCTCTGAGCCTGACGCCTGCTCTGAGCCTGACGCCTGCTCTGAGCCTGACGCCTGCTCTGAGCCTGACGCCTGCTCTGAGCCTGACGCCTGCTCTGAGCCTGACGCCTGCTCTGAGCGTGACGCCTGCTCTGAGCCGGACGCCTGCTCTGAGCGTGACGCCTGCTCTGAGCGTGACGCCTGCTCTGAGCGTGACGCCTGCTCTGAGCGTGACGCCTGCTCTGAGCGTGACGCCTGCTCTGAGCGTGACGCCTGCTCTGAGCGTGACGCCTGCTCTGAGCGTGACGCCTGCTCTGAGCGTGACGCCTGCTCTGAGCCCGACGCCTGCTCTGAGCCCGACGCCTGCTCTGAGCCCGACGCCTGCTCTGAGCCCGACGCCTGCTCTGAGCCCGACGCCTGCTCTGAGCCCGACGCCTCCTCTTAACCTTCTATCTTTTTTTGAGTGAGCTTCTTCTGGTGAGTCGGCCTCCTCCAGTGATAGTCATTTAGAGTGTTTCCTGGATAGGACTAAGTGGAACATGGACCAATGAATGCAGCGATGGAGATGGCACTGTAATGTGTCAGAGTGAAGCTGTGTAATGTCTGTCCATTGATTATTATTGCTATTCTATTTATTTAGTGCCATAATGCTGTAGGGCGTGCACTATACACAGTAATGGGTACAAACACTCATACCCAGCGCAACAACAACATCCATCAATACAAATCCATACATATGCACATGATGTGCACATGCATAATGATGTAAAGCGAATAAGAACACCAAACAGTACAAGTACTCAATGTTTAAAGGGTACCTGATGTGAGAGGGATATGGAGGCTGCTATATCTATTTCCTTTTAAACAATACCAGTTGCCTGGCTATCCTGCTGATCTCTTTGGCTGCAGTAGTATCTGGATCACACACCTGAAACGAGCATGCAGCTAATCCAGTCAGACTTGAGTCAAACATCTGATCTGCTGCATGCTTGTTCAGGGTCTATGGCTAAAAGTGTTTGAGGCAGAGGATCAGCAGTACAGCCAGGCAATCTGTATTGTTTAAAAGGAGACAAATAGCCTCAATATTCCTCTCATTTCAGGTGTGCTTTAATAAAGCCAGAGACCCAAAAAGAGTGGTCAGCACCTCCACAAAAATGCTCTTTTACTTAAAACATAGCTCTTTATTAGGATATATTAAAATCCATAAAATGGTAGAAAAGTATGGGGCCATTAACCAGCTGGTTAACAGCTCCATACTTTTCTTACCACTTTCACCATTTTTATGTTTTTTACTATATCCTAATAAAAAACTATGTTTTAAGTAAAAGAGCATTTTTGTGGAGGTGCTGACCACTCTGCCCGTTCAGATCAGAAATGCGGATGGCCATTCGTGCGGACCACAACGCGTACGAACGCACGCCATCCGCGTTTGTATGCGTTGTGTGGCTGATCCGATCACTGAAAAGTGAATGGGTCAGCCGCGCGTTTTGTCAAAATCTGCGTGCAGCATGCGTTCCCGGACCGCACAGGTCCGGAACGCATGCAGTGTGAACATCAGACAGCGCACTCTATGCACTGTCTGATGTCGTGCGTGTCGGCCTCCTGCACGCGTTTCCAAAATGCCGCTGGAAACGCGTGCAGTCTGAACAGACCAGTGGTACTGACAGACGGAAGGTCTGAGCACTCCTGAATCTTTTTCCTTTTTTTGGACACTGTGGGTGCTGATCATACTTACAAAAGCTTTAATGAAGCCAGTACGGCAGAGCGTAGAAACAATAGAGTGGGAGGACTTTGCCCTGTTGCGCTCATCACCTAGAGGCTTGCATCCGTTTCTGTTGTATTGCTCAGAGTCACACTGTGAATAGCATCTTGTTGTGCTTTATTTTACAGGCCGGAGCAGTGAAGGACTACGTTAAGATGATGCTGGAGAATGACAATGTGAAGTTCTTGGTGTTTGCGCACCACCTCTCCATGCTGCAGGCCTGCACTGAGGCTGCCATAGAGAACAAGGTAACCCCTGTCATAATGAAGCGTTCCCCAGAGCCCCCTGACCACTCTGAACAGGTGATAACACAAAGGAATCTTTCCACACACAGCAGCCTCTGGAGAATGTCTCTGCAGCATCTGGAATATAAAGCCAGCCCATAGCGCCAGTCAGGCTGGTCGCCCAGTTACTGTGCAGCTCTGGGCTCCTCTACATGGAATAAATAATGGTGTAAAGTGGAAGCCTGATTTTATGGAAGCTTTTTCTCTACCTCCCACTCAGGGCCTGGACAAGATTCTCCCACACTGGAGGCAGAGATTTCAAATGTGCCCCCGGAAGACACCCTGCCCAGTTCGGATAGCCAGATGAGCTCCCAGTATAAGTTAGCCCCCATCTCCAGTGTAGATAGTCAGCTGTGCCTCTAGTATTAGGAAGACTCCCTTCCCAGTGTAATCAGCTGTGCCCCCATTATTAGGTAGCCCCTTCCTCAGTAAAGATAGTCAATTATGCCCCCAGTGTTAGGTAGCCCCCTTCTCAGTATAGTCAGATGTGCTTCCAGTATAAGGAAGACCCCTGCCCAGTTTAGATAGTCAGCTGTGCCCCCAGTATTAGGTAGCCCCCTACCCAGTGTAGAGAATCAGCTCTGCCCCAGTAAAAGTTTGCCCCTTCCTCAATATAGTCAGTTGTGCCCCCAGTATTAGGTAGGCTCTTTCACCAGTATAGTCAGCTGTGCCCCTCAGTATTACCCAAGTAGTAGGTAGCCATATCCCAGTGTAGATAGCCAGATGAGCACCCCAGTTTTAGGAAGACCCCTTGCCCAGTTTAGATAGTCAACTGTTCCCTCCACCTCCATTCCAGTGTAGATAGCCAGAAGAAACCCCCAGTATTAAGTAGTTCCCCCCCCCCCCAATATGGATAGATGTGCCCTCAGTAGTACGTAGTCCCTTCCCCAGTATAGTCAGCTGTGCCCCCAGTAATGGGTAACTCCCTCCCTAGTACAGATAGATATGCTTCCAGTGCAGATAGATGATCTGCAATAGAGATAGTGAGATGAGCCCAAAGTAATTGTTAGCCTCCCCCCATACGCATAGTATGTGGAGTGGAGCTTGCCTGAATAATTACCTCTCACACAGTCGGGATCTTCAGAATCTATTTTATTTGGCCAAATAAGTTTGCACTTACAGGAATTCCTTTGTCTGTAACATGGGTCCCCACAACACCCGCAAATGTCTCTGTCCTGACAACTCCCTCAAATGTCTCTGTCCCGACGACTCCCACCAAATGTTTCTGTCCTGACGATTCCCCCAAATGTCTCTGTCCCGACGACTCCCCCGAATGTCTCTGTCCCAACGACTCCCCCGAATGTCTCTGTCCCGACCACTCCCCTGAATGTCTCTGTCCAGACCACTCCCCCGAATGTCTCTGTCCAGACCACTCCCCCAAATGTCTCTGTCCTGACAACTCCACCAAATGTCTGTCCCGATGACTCCCCCAAATGTCTCTGTACTGACGACTCCCCCAAATGTCTCTGTCCCGACGACTCCCCCCAAATGTCTCTGTCCTGACTACTCCCCCAAATGTCTCTGTCCTGACTACTCCCCCAAATGTCTCTGTCCTGACTACTCCCCCAAAAGCCCTTACACTCTATCTCAGAGTACAACTTTTCTGGTCTTCAGACGTGACAATAGGATGAGGAAGGAGGA
The DNA here is from genome assembly GCF_040937935.1 of Hyperolius riggenbachi. Lineage (NCBI taxonomy): Eukaryota > Metazoa > Chordata > Amphibia > Anura > Hyperoliidae > Hyperolius > Hyperolius riggenbachi. The sequence continues at coordinate 290,755,337 of NC_090652.1, forward strand.
AGTGATCCCTCCTCCGGGCTGTCTGCCTCCATTATCCGAGGGGAACAGCCGAAGGTTTAATTAGGATATTCCCGACTTTTATTATTGATCTTAGTGGTAATTGCACAGAGGAGCTCTCCGCACTTTCATATTTACTAAAACTGAGTTAGAAGGCCCCGTGGGAGATGCTGAAAAGCTTAATTGGGAGTGATTTCAGGCCATTAATAGCTCGGCGATGCTCAGTGTCACCGAAGCCCGCAGTCAATAAACTGCTGGTGACAGCTTAATTAATAAGTAACTTCAATTGTAAGCTCTGCAAGGCAGAGCATCTCTCTGTTCCTTCTACATCTCCTCAATGCGCGGCCTGCTTTGTATTTAACCTCATTATTTGGATCGATCGCTTCTCTTTTTCCGTTAGAGAGAGAACCCGCCATCGTCTGCAGTTTATGGCTTTTGTGTATAACTAGGATAATTCATACACTTAATGGCAACACAGGAGCAAGTAAACCCACCTGTTCAATTTACATACGCTCACGTATGTGTGTGTGTATATATATATATATATATATATATATATATACCCCGCTAGCTGTTTACCGCATGTGCCGTTTATCCAGAAACGCTACATGAATACATTTCCATATATTTGTAAGTCAAAATGGTCTTTTAAATTAAAGGGGATGTACATGGGTTGAGATTTTTTTTCTTCTATAATTTACAAATTAAGAATGATATGCGTTTATGATAGCTGTGTGATTATTGCAGACAGGCACTCCTGTCTAGCATTTTCTTTCAAGGCTTACAGTGAACCTAAAGCGAAGCTTACATATTTATTTCCTTTTAAGAAATACCAGTTGGCTGACAGCCCTGCTGATCTCTTTGGCTGTCGTAGTGTCTGAATCACACACCTGAAACAAGCATGGGGATATTCCAATCAGACTTAAGTCCAGAAACACCTGTTCTGCATGCTTGTTCAGGGTCTATGGCTAAAAGAATTAGGGGCAGGACAGCCAGGCAGTCTGCATTGTTTAAAAGGAAATAAATACGGCAGCCGCCATATACTTCTCCCTTAAGGTTCCCTGATTCTGGGGGCTGAGCGGATCAGGTAGCCTCCTAAGCCGCCGATCCTGTGGGACGCACTGGCCCACTTTCACTTTCATGACCTCTGGGTAACGACGCTGGAATGAGAGAATTGTTTTCTCACCAGTGTGCAGGGAAACGGGGGAGCGGCAGGGGCGTGGCCAGGGAGAGAGAGCTGCCCAATGGCAGCTCTGGAAACGTTTAGAGCAGGGAATCCCTCTCATACAATGTTTACAATTATTGTCGCTAATCTCGGGGGGCTAAGTGCGGCGCGGCGGGTGGGTTCTGTGAGCAGCGGTGGGGGACTCAGAGGCATGTTATGAGGCAGAGGACATGCCTCTGTGTCCCATATGCCCCCTTAAAAAGTAGACAACCCAACGTGATCCTCAGGTCCATAATTAAATACTTCACAAGGAGAGGGAGGCCGGAACCTCCAGAGGCTTCCTATGACATACTTTTGTCCTCTACCATGTTTATGATGCTGAAACCAGGAACATTACTGTAAAAGGGGGTACCCTGAGTAATTGAATGCACTACATGTCACTACAGTGCCTCTTTATAGTGACCCTGGAGCAGTGGCCTAAAATGAAAATTGAGACTTACCTGAGGCTTCCTCCAGCCCCCTGTAGCCCGTGAGGTCCGCTGGCATCCTCTTCCTCCCTACTGTGGTCTGGCTGGAGGCTTCAGTAAGTCGCACGCAATCTCGTAGGTCACCGTAAGAGTTCTGTGCATGCGTGGTTCTTTAAAGACTGAACAGCGCATGCACAGGACTCTTACAGCGACCGGCATGACGCGCAGGGTACACGCCAGAGGCGCGCATGAGCGGCTTCAGCCAAAGTCGCTGGATTACCAAAGCTGCCAGCTAGACCACGGAAGGGAGTAAGAGGATGCCGGCGGATAAGACCCAATTTTCATTTTAGGCCAGTTTTCAGGGGCACTTTAAGGTAAACAAACATCATATAAAATGAAAAATGCCTGGTTCAAACAATGCAATTTCCCATTCGATAGACATTTCAAATCGATTATTTCTAACAGGTCCGCTCTAATAAGAAAAACAATCGAAAATCAGATTCTACCTGTCGGATAAAATCAATTCCACCAGTTTGACGGGAAATTGCATGGCATGTACAATGTCTCTTTCATTTTATGCTTTAAAGAGACACTGAAAAAAAATTATGATACAATTATTTGTATGTGTAGTACAGCTAAGAAATAAAACATTAGGAACAGAGACATAAGTCTAATATTGTTTCCAGTACAGGAAGAGTTTAGAAACTCCAGTTATTATCTATGCAAAAAAGCCACTGAGCTCCACGACTTTCAAAGTCGCAGGAAGCTCTGTCTTCTGAAGCTTGTTATCTCAACTGTCAGACACTGTATTTTCATTTTCTCTCCGGAGGACAGGTCTGTAAAAACATTTTGAATGCTGAGTAGTGTGTAAACTGTAATTATAAGAGACTGATGCAATGTTATAAAAACACTAACTGAAAATAAAAATATGAGGATATTTTCTTTGCTACCAATCTTCTAGTAATTATCCGTACTACACAATCAATTCATTATCATAATTTTTTTTCTGCTTCATTGTCTTTCTAAGTTTGGTTAAGAGGCACTGTATTGATATATATTACAGTAAATTAAGATTTTTTTTATTGTATTTCCAGGCTCGATATATCCGCATAGATGGTAGTGTCCCTTCAGCAGAGCGAATTCATCTTGTGCACCAGTTTCAGAGTGATCCGGATACTCGGGTGGCTATACTGAGCATCCAAGCCGCTGGACAGGTGAGTGAGGCCGTGTGTTGGGATTACTTTCATAAGTACGTCTGTTATAAAGCAGAAGTGTGCAAAGTTTAAAAGCAAAGGATGGTTTCTACAAAATAAATAATAACATTGCAGTAAACGATTGTGGGCTGTTATCCACCACAGAATTTGCTGCATGTGTTTCAGCAAATCATAGTGTGAGTTATGCAAAGACAACAGGAATGCACAGACTACGCAGTCTGATGCTCCCACCAGGGCCGTTTCTCCCACGAAGCAAGGTGAAACATTTGCATCAGGCGGCAAAGATTACAGGGACAGTATGTGTGTACTGTGTTTACACTAACAGCATGCAGTCAGAGTGGGGGAAGTGAGGTGAAGAGGTCATCATTGGGGAAAAGCAGCTTGTTGTGCTGTGTGAGTCTGATAGTGAGTGAGGAGCGGGGAGGCAGGAGAGCAGCGGTGTTTCATTTGACTTGCACGGCAGAAGGGAGGAGGTGGCACTTCCGTCCTGTCTAAGGAGGAATGGAGTGGCTGAGTCCTCACAAGTTTGCTTCAATCAGCAAACAGTCTAGAACCGGCCCTATCTCACACTGCTGCAGTATGTTATCGAAACACACTGTCACATGCATTTATTGTCACTGAATGGGATGAGTGCTGCGTCATGACATTCCTGTACAAAGTACAGACACTTGCTTTGTACATACAGTGGTTCTCAAGCTTTCAGAATAGTGACATAAGGTGATTAGTTGGTGCTATTGCAGTCACATGCAGCACCCCCAAAAAAAGAACTTACCCTTAAAGAGAATCCAAGGCGAGGGTGATATGGAGGCTGCCATATTTATTTCCTTTTAAGCAATACCAGTTGCCTGGCAGTCCTTCTGATCCTCTGCCTCTAATACTGTTAGCCACAGACAGTGAACAAGCATGCAGCAGATCAGGTGTTTCTGACACTATTGCCAGATCTGACAAGATTAGCTGCATGCTTGTTTCTGGTGTAATTCAGACACTACTTCAAACAAGTACACCAGCAGGGCTGCCAGACAACTGGTATTGTTTAAAAAGAAAGAAATATGGCAGCCTCCATATCCCTCCCTTCTCAGGTTCACTTTAACCACTTTACCAGCAGCGGTGCGGATATCTCCGTCGCTTTTTCCACCCTGTCAGCACCAGTGACGGAGATATCCGCACCTCCCGCCGCTGTCCACGCCCTCCCTCGCTCGTGCACGCGCCCCCGCTTGTGCACGCCGCCGCCCGCTTGCGCAGAGATCAATGAATGGGAAAAAACGTTCCCGTTCGTTGATGGAAGCCCCCTGCAATGATCGTCTGCTTCTATGAGAAGCAGCGCGATCATTGTGAAAAAAAAAGTTTCCAGCCTCATAATACTTCCTGCAAGCGTACTTCCTACGCTTGCAGGTTGCATAAACAAATAGTTACTGTGGCCATCTTGTGGCCAAATAGTAAAACTACACCCTAAAGCATTTTTCATATACAAATACATTAGTTTTACACTAAAAATTAACTCATTACCTCCCACACTCCCCAATTTTTTTTTTTAATAAAAAAAAAAAATTACAATAAAAAAAAATACCTAAATGGTTACCTTAGGGACTGAACTTTTTAAATATGTATGTCAAGAGGGTACAACACAGTTACTTTATAAACTATGGGCTTTTAATTAGGGATGGATGCAAAACTGAAAAAATGCACCTTTATTTCCAAATAAATATTGGCGCCAAACATTCTGATAGGGACATCATTTAAACGGTTTTATGACTGGGACAAATGGGCAAATACATTTCATGAAAAACTGAAAAAAAAATAATGAATTTTTCCCCACATTTTTCCTATTTTCCCATTAAAACACATTTAGAATAAAATAATTCTTGGCATAATGTCCCACCTAAAGAAAGCCTAATTGGTGGCAAAAAAACAAGATATAATTCATTTCATTGTGATAAGTAATGATAAAGTTATAGGCAAATGAATGGAAGGAGCGCTGAAAGGTGAAAATTGCTCTGGTGCTCAAGGGGTAAAACCCCTCAGTGGTGAAGTGGTTAAAGAGAACCCGAGGTGGGCTTGATAATATTAGGACACAGAGGCTTGTTCTGTATACAATGACCAGGCTCTGTGTCCTTCCAGCGTTCCTCCAGCCCCCCCCCCCACCCCCACTTGGCTCTTCTGTCCACCATTAAAAAAAAAAAACACCAGGCTAGCGACACGCAGATTGTCGCTAGCCTGTTATTTACCTCTGCCCTGTCATTCACCCGTTGCATCACCGCCTAAGCTGCATGACTCGCATGCCCAGGGAACGTTCGCAGTTGCTGGCTCGTGATCACGATAGGCTCACAAATGAGTCAGGCATGTGCAGTTGCACACGACTCCCAGCTGGGTCGCGCAGCTTATGAAGATGCCAGCAGGAGGATGGAGGGGACCCAGAAGATGCCAAGGGACCAACCGGGCAACTGGGGGCTGGAGGAAGCCCTAAGTAAGTTCAGTATTACATTTTTGGACTCTGTGCAGAGTCCCTTTAAGGGAGTTCACAGGCAGTGACTGAGGTTCGGTGGACGGCGCCGGAAGCCTCCGGAGGATCCAGAGTCTTTCCTCTCCTTAGATATGTATTTGATTTTTTTGATTCTTCACCTTGAGTTATTTTTAAAATATTCTAACCCCTTTCTACACTATTCAAAACTAAAGCAGGGAAAAAAACAAACCAGGAATTGAGCGTCCTTCGAAACAGTGATTCTGATTGGTTGCTTTGTACAGCTTTTTCGTTTTTGTTGGTTTTCTCTGCAACTGTCCTAAGAAGTTATTATCTTTGGTTACATTTGTCGCTACTGTGTGAGAGATAGAGTGATCAGTAAAGCTGGCCGCATACGTGGCCATAAGGGCTCTCAACACCCATTCTCACTCACTTCCAATCAGTGATTGGAATCTATAACGCCTATCCTATGCATTGATATGTATAATACATATATAATAACATATATGATACAAGCCAGCTGTTCTGCCAATAGACCACCCGCCAATGTAACGCTCATTTTATGCTAATCATTCCTGATTACGCTCCAGTATAATTATTTTATAATGCCCTTTCATTTTAGCTGAATGCAATCAGACAGTTATTGGTAAAGCTTCTTATTCTTGCTGGAGAGGCTCTGACTTTCCTCTGTTGTATCTCCCACCATTCAACCCCATTGGCCTCAATTCTCTAAGCTTTACCTCATTTGGCAATGCAGAAAACAGCTGATTTTACTGACCACCTTGCCAAATGCCAATTCACTAAACCTATTACCGGACTGAAAAGTAAAATTACTGACGAGTGAAATAAATTACCGACTTGTGCGGTAAATACCTCAACAAATGTCAATAAATTGCATTTCAAAATGATAAGTGTTTTGTATTTACCTCCAGCTCTGATCAGTCGGTAACTCACAATCTCCGTGCGGTAACAGATGTAGCAGGCAGCCAAAAGGGAGAGCCACACAGCTCTGCTGCTCAACCCATGTGATCAGATATTCTGGTGGGCAGGACATCAGAATGGCCGAGCAGGAGAAATACCACATTAGGTGGTAAGATTTCCTGTATATAGTAGATGTTTGGTAACATAACGAAAAGCATTCTTCAGTCCATTAAATACTGTTCGGTAGTCTCACCAGCTGTGGAGCAGGTCAGGCAGGAAGCTGTGAGTCTTCCCTTAAGTAGTGTGCATGCGTTCTTCTTCTACTTCTCTCCAGTGCAGGCCCGGATTTACCTCAGAGGAGCCTATAGGCACAAATGTCCTGGCACCCTAGACTTCGCCCTCCATGAATCTACAACCCCCCCCCAATCCGCACCGCAAGTGTGCTGGCTGGCCCAGCCCTTACTTTCATTGCCCCTCATACGAAGCTACAGGTGCCCCTTAGCTAAAGGAACCTCAATATTAAGTAGCTAGAAGTTTCCTTGACTGAAGGGAGATCTTGTCAGTGGAGAGCAGGGGAGTAACCTCTCATGTATACTCTCAATCCGGCCCTGTTCCAGTGCATCCCCGGCATCTAGAGAGAGCTAATTGAGGCCATTTTGGTGATGTGACATCGCATAGCCACAGCAGAACCAAATAATGGAAGGTGCGCATAGGGCCTAGTAGCTGAGTGAAGAGTGGAATCTGGAAGCTGGGCCATAAAAGGTGGCCCTATCGGCTGGGCAAACTTTAAGCAGCCCGGGCCACATGCTGCGGACTGCGGGCCGCATTCCTTAACCCATTCGCGTTCCGTCGTTTTCACTTGAAAAATGTTCACCTCCCATTCATTAGCCTATAACTTTATCACTACTTATCACAATGAACTGATCTATATCTTGTTTTTTCCGCCACCAATTAGGCTTTCTTTGGGGGGTACATTTTGCTAAGAGCCACTTTACTGTAAATGCATTTTAACAGGAAGAATAAGAAAAAAACGGAAAAAATTGATTATTTCTCAGTTTTCAGCCATTATAGTTTTAAAATAATACATGCCTCCATAATTAAAACTCACGTATTGTATTTGCCCATATGTCCCGGTTATTACACCGTTAAAATTATGTCCCTATCACAATATATGGCGACAATATTTTATTTGGAAATAAAGGTGCATTTTTTCCGTTTTGCATCTATCACTATTTACAAGTTTAAAATAAAAAAATATAGAAATATTTCATCTTTACATTGATATTTAAAAAGTTTAGACCTTTAGGTAAATATTTACGTGTTTTTTTTTTCTTATTGTAATGTTTTTTTTTATATTAAACATTTTATTTGGGTAGTTTTGGGAGGGTGGGATGTAAACAATAGGTTTATAATGTAAATGTGTCTTGATTTTTATTTTTTTTTACTTTTAGTTGTAGTATTACTTTTTGACCACAGGATGGCGGCCATGAGTTTGTTTACATGACGTCACTCTAAGCGTAACATACGCTTAGAGAGACGCATGGGGGAAGTAACAGCCAGAAAAGGCGCAGCTTCCAAGAGAAGCTGTCGCTTTTTCAGCGGGGGAGAGGAATCAGTGATCGGGCACCATAGCCCGATTCACTGATTGCCTGGCTAACGAACCGCGGGCCGGGAGCATGCGTGCACGGCCGCGGGAGCACGCGGTAGCACGCATGGTTCCTGGATGTAGTTTCTACGTCCAGGATCCAAAATAGGTTAAATTCCAACCCCCCTGCAGAGTTGCGAGCGGTGGGGGATTTGAAACTCCCCTTGATCGCCGATTCCCACATTGCGTCTTTATGGCAACAGGGCGTCACTTGATGTGATGTCGAGACGTGCCAGCGTACTACACGCTGCCAGCCAGGGCGTCACGTGACGTCGAGGCGTGCCAGCGTATTACATGCTGGCAGCCAGCTTGTAATATGCGGGGTGTAGTTTACCCAGCGCTGCTCTGTCAGATACCCCCCACCATGGTCTGTAGATGATGGGTGGGTCTAGTCTGGTAGCAGAAGGGCATCTTTAACCTCCCTGGCGTTAAGTTTCTGGTGGGTTTCTGTGAAAAAAGGTGAATTAATTTTTGCATGTAACTTACCAAGATGCTTCATACAAAGGTCTAGTATGCATTTTGTAATAAAAGTTCTAAACACAAAATCATGTAAAAAAAATTATTTTAATTTATTTTTTTCTTTCTGCCAGGCCACGATTTCTCCACTCTTTAGCTTTTTAACAGAAAACCTGCAGTTTTTGCATGCATTTTGCATATTAAAATTTGCGACCGTGTGCAAATTTTTGCATGCAGGTTTCCAGAGCATGCAAAAATTTGCAGAAGAATTCAAATTTTAATGTAAAAATGAATGCGAAAAAGCTAGTTCACACTGGACGCTTTGGTAGGGTTTGCTGATCGTCTGCGATCAGCAAATAGCTGTTTTTTCACTGTACAGGAAAGCGATTTAGGAGTGATTGGGTCTTGTGATTCTATAACATTGAAATGCAATCGCTCCAAAAATGTTGCATGCACCATCAGCAAATCGCTAATCACTGGCAATCGCTACAGTGTGAACTCTACCATTGACTTGTATTAGGAACAGCATTTTGCTGATCGCCAGTGATCAGCAAATCACTGAAAAATAGCCCATTGCGAACTAACCCTTGGGCTCATCCATACCGCCAGGGAGGTTAAAAGATGTAGTTGCAAGCACCACGCCAATAAAATATTGCAGCTGTCAAGGTCTCTGTCATCTGATTGTGCAATATCTCACAAGATAATATGCTCTACTTCTCCTATGTTTATACCATATGTCCAGTTACTTTTGTGTGTGGTTCAGTTTTTGTTGCCGCAATAGCAGCATAGGTGGTGATATACAGGCTGGGAACGCGAAGAATCACTCGCGTTCCCATGCCTGTCGGCCGGTGACGGCCAAACCGGAAGTGTTCGCTGGCGGGTCCTGGAGCGTCAGAGCGGGGCTGCGAGGGCACCGATCGGCTGCTGGGGGCTGAGGGAAGCCCCAGGTGAGTAAATCTCATTTTTTATACTTGACTTAAGTTTCCCTTTAACAATTTATACATTACTGTAACAGTAAAACTACAAGAATATGTATTAGAAACAGTATTGTATGTTTTGTACATGAAGACAACTTTGTTTCCCAGAGGTATAGACTACCCAGCAAGCTCATGGTGAACCAGAACTCCTAAGAGTGTGTAAGGGGGCTACAAAGGGCCAAAAAGCCCTCTTACTAAAATGCTATGGAAAACAAAAAGTTTGGTTTCTTAAAACAGAAAAACAAAAAATTGCTTTCCTAAAACAGAAAGAATTTGCGATAATTCAGGTTGGAGTGAGCTCGAGATGTCTCCCAGAGCACCACTGCTGAATATATGCAAATTAACCATTGTACCCTTAGAAGCTAAACACACCTCCAGAACCGCTGGAATGCAATGATGTGTCAGCTTGTTAAATTGTACAGAGCCATAATAATCCAACATGCATACAGACTGTTTCGGATTGTTTGATCCTCATCAGTGCATGGCATGGATTAATTTGGCTCTATGGAGTAGGGCTTGTAAACCGAGAGGTACAGACTAACCAGCAAGCTCATGGTGACCCAGAACTCATGGGAGTGTGTAAGGGACTACAATGGTCCTAAAAGCCTCCCTTACTTAAAACAGAAAGTATTTGTAATAATTCAGGTTGGAGCGAGCTCTGAGGTGTCTCCTATGCACATTTTCCATTGTTGTCCCTGTGAGCTAGCCACACCTCCAGATCTGCTGGAATGCAATCATGTGTCAGCTTGTTAATATTACAGTAATATTAACTGTAATAGCTATTAATAGCAATAGCTATGTGATATTATTAACAAGCTGACGCATCATTGCATTCCAGCGGTTCTGGAGGTATGGCTAGCTTACGAGGACAACAATGGATAATTTGCATTTTTCAGCTGTGATGCATTGTGGGATACCTCAGAGCTCGCTCCAACCTGAATCATTGCAAATACTTTCTGCTTATAGAAAGCAAACCTTTGTTTTGTGTCCCTGAAACATTGTAACTCAAGTTGTTTCTAAGCAGGGGGTTGTCTGTAAAAAAATGAGGATGTATCCCTCCACCATAAGATCATTTAGCTTTTTGTGCTTTCCTGTTCTGCAGACCTCATACTCTGATGATGCCTCATACTCTCCTCCCAGAGCCTTTCTCTCAGATATCCTCAATCTGTCTGCTTCTTGTCTGTGTCCATGTTTCACCACCTGACGTTATAACAAGCCTGATAAATGTGTGTATTTTTAGCTTAGGAGTCTTTGTGGAGAATGCTGGAGCTCAGGACTGACTGCTATTCTATAAATTCAGCTGTCATGCCTCCCACTCCCTTATGTCCCAAGTGCATTGATTACAAATGGAGCTTATATTTTTAATGCATATAACATTTTCATAAAGAAGTGAAATACTGAGTCTGCTAGTCCATTCTTGCTGGTCTTCTCACTGCACATGTGCAGCAGAGGTGTGCTGCAAAGGTTTTCATGGCCCCAAGCAGCACATCATCTGTGGCCTTCAGTGTTCTTCCCAGGCTCTTTTAGGTGGGTGCTCCACCCGGCTATTTTTGGTGACCACCCGGCTGTTATCTTCTCACCTCCTCCTCTGCTGTAAGCAGAGAAGTGCCAGCCCTGCATTCTCTCATCTCGCCCGCTACTTTTTCATGCCACCCGGCTGGAAAAAAAACACTGGCCTTCTTGCCCCTTCCCCGTCAGAGGCCCCTCCTCTCATAAAAATAGGTAGGCAAAGGTGGCCACCCCCCAAAAAAAAGAAAGAGAAAAGAAAGAAACAGACTTCTAAAGGTGCATCGCCATGTTCCCCCAGTATAGGTAACCAACTTCTGTATAAATAGCCAAGGTGACCCTTTATCATAGGTAGTCATCCCCAGTATACAGTAGGTAGCCAAGGTGCAACGCCAGCATAGCTAGCCACCCCAGTATAGGTTGCCAAAGGTGTACCTCAACCCCTGCCTCCCCCCCCATGTAGGGCATTGGTGTCAGTGAGGGTATGTAGCTCCCAGATGCCTCCTTATTCCCAACAGTCATAGACCTGCAGATCAGCAGCGGCTTGCAGAGAAGAGAGCAGCTCACAGTAACCATGCGGCACATTTCAAATGCAGGAAGTGAGCAATGACCTCACTTGGTCACTGCGCCATTTTCTTCTCGGTTCACGTTGCTGCTGTTCTGAGGTCTGAGTAAATGAGGGGGAGGTGCAGGGGTGGCCATACATGTCACAGACAGGGTGGCCTGGTAGCATGGGAAGCCACTGCTGTGTGTGAGGCCGCAAACATCCTCTTGCTTTGTCTTGCTCTAGCAGCACCCCTCATGTGCAGTTGCCGCTTATTACCTTATTCCGCCTTCCTCAGGCAGAACTCTGTGCCTAGACTACAGTGTGCACCTACTCAGCCTTCCTCCTTCCCCTCTACCTAGACTGCAGTGTGCACCTACTCAGCCTTCCTCCTTCCCCTCTACCTAGACTACAGTGTGCACCTGCTCAGCCTCCTTCCTTCCCCTCTACCTAGACTACAGTGTGCACCTGCTCAGCCTTCCTCCTTCCCCTCTACCTAAACTACAGTGTGCACCTGCTCAGCCTTCCTCCTTCCCGCTAGATCAGAGTGGTTTTCCAGGCGTTTTTGTTACAGAAGCTGTTCAGTAACAGCTTTTACTGTAACAGTATTATTAATCTGCTACACAAAAACGCTCCCAAAAATGCTAGGCATGTTTAGAAAACCTCTCTAAACATGCCAACATGCCACACTCCCAAGAAAAATTGCAACGCGTTTCGCAGGCAAAGTCCCGCTTCTTCAGGCAATAAATGACAGGAGTGATACACAGCACGGAGTCAAGAGTGTTCTCTTGACTCCGTGCTGTGTATCACTCCTGTCATTTATTGCCTGAAGAAGCTGGACTTTGCCTGTGAAACGCGTTTTCTTGGGAGTTTATAAATAAATTGTTTACTACTTTAATCGACAGTACATGTGTCTGTTTTGGGTTGGCTGGTCCACCACTGCAGCCTGAATATTTTAACGTTTTAGTGACTTTTATCCTACTGACGCCTCTGTACAACTCTGCGTATCTAGAAGTCCACCCTTGGTGGAAGGGTGATATACCCTTACTTTCTTCCTATCCACAGAGAGCGACGTCTTAATCCTGAGTGGGCACAGGCTTATTCTCCCCACCTGCCTTTTCAGTGGTTGCCTTGGAGGTAACCCTGGTTTGTAAGTATAATACTTACGCTTCACATTACATCCCCCCCTTGTCTAAAACATATACACTATACTGGGCTCTCGGTCTTCTACCTTCTTATATCTAAACATGCCTAGAATCGCTCTGAAAACTGCTCCTAAAACCGCTAGCAGTTTGAGGATCTGCTGGCGGTTTTGGTGTGCACTGGGCCTTTAAGACAGAAGAGTTAACTTTTGGTTTGCCTGAGGTAAAATGTTTCCTGAATACGACATGCCTCATCACCATGGTGATAACTCTAGAAACATTATTAAAGACAGGAGATAAGCTTAGTGAATTGAGGCCTTATCTCTATTATTTTTCTCATCGGGTTTGCTTTAATAATCTGCTCACTACTGGGGACAGCTGATTTGCCAACTGCAGGAAAGGAGAGTAGCACATTTTTATCAATGTAGACAAACCCACTGCTGACAGCTCATAGCCTGAACTTTTGATTTCTATATTGAAAAACTAAACCTTTTTTGCAGTATAATTTTACATGCACATCCTTTTATGATTGCTTTTTTATGAAATGGTTTTTATAAAAACGTGCCTAAAGCTTCAATAAACTTTTATATGCATTTAAAGTGTAAAGTGCATAATGCTAATAATTGCAGTTATGAAAAAAGGTGTCTGATCCCGGGCTTGACATGACAAAGAAAGGGCATGACAGAATAAATAATTTGTTGTTGTTGACGCAGAAGTCATTATTATGCTGTTGTGAGAGTTGGAGACCGCTGAGTGCGTTTTAATTTTCCCGCTGCAGGGACTGACGTTCACAGCTGCCACTCACGTTGTTTTCGCGGAGCTGTACTGGGACCCCGGCCACATCAAGCAAGCCGAAGACCGGGCCCACCGCATCGGACAGACTAGCTCCGTGCACATCCATTATCTCATCGCCAAAGGGACGCTGGACACGCTGATGTGGGGGATGCTGAACAGAAAGGTAGCGAGCGTCTAAAAATGTGCATGCCAAGAGACAGCCGTGCCAGGCTGCTCGCTGATTTACAACCAACTAACACTTCACTAACGGTATACAAACGAAATCCTGCGGCTCTAGCGAGCAGCAAATGGGATCTCATTTAGAAACCGCCTCAGAAATCCTTAAGAAAAACTATTTGTGTTATTTACTTATATTGCATTAGATTTTTTATCATCAACTATGAGTTGTTGTTGTTTTTTTGGTGTGTGAATCACAATTGAATACAAATTAGTTAAGTACAACATTTTTTTTTAATGATTGGCAGAGCCAAGAAAATCTTTTCTTTCTAACTTTGGGAGTTACTGTTCAGCCAGGACTAGCAGTGCTTAGATTAGATAGCTCAGTGTTGTATATTGCAGGATTGTACTGGAGGGCTTTTTGGTCCTTTTTAGACCTTCTCACTAAAATGAATAGGTAGCCCCCGGTTAACGATGAGATAGAGACTGTAGGTTTGTTTTTAAAGCAATCCGCAGCCCAAGGATAAAGGTTAAAAAAAAACTCCAAAAAAAATATTACAATCAGTTTTGTTTTTAGTGACCCCGGGGTTAGGATGATGCAGCCTGCCTCTCTGCTTCTTTTCACAAAGCAGAGAGGCGGGAAGAGGCTAGGAGGGGAGGGATAGAGGCGGGGAGTAGCTCGGAGGGGAGGGATAGAGGCAGGGCATAGACTCGGAGAGGAGGGATAGAGGTGGGGGAGAGGCTTGGAGGGGAGGGATTAAGGCGGGGAGAGGCTCAGAGGGATAGAGGGGATGGATAGAGGTGGGGAGAGGCTCGGAGGGGAGGGATAGAGGGGGGAGAGGCTCAGAGGGGAGAGGGATAGAGGAGGGGAGAGGCTCGGAGGGGAGGGATAGAGGTGGGGAGGGATAGAGGGGGGGAGAGGCTCGGAGTGAAGGGATAGAGGCGGGGAGATGCTCGGGGGGAGGCATAGAGGCACGGCAGAGACTCAGAGGGTAGGGAAAGATGCGGGGGGAGACTTGCAGGGGAGGGATAGAGGTGGGGAGAGGCTCGAAGGGGAGGGATAGAGGCGGGGAGAGGCTCGGAGGGGAGGTATAGAGGCGGGGAGAGGCTCGGAGGGGAGGTATAGAGGCGGGGAGAGGCTCGGAGGGGAGGGATAGAGGCGGGGAGAGGCTCAGAGGGGAGGTATAGAGGCGGGGAAAGGCTCGGAGTGGAGGGATAGAGGCGGTGTAAGGCTCGGAGGGGAGGGATAGAGGCTAGGAGAAGCTCGTAGGGAAGGGATAGAGGTGGGGAGAAGCTAGTAGGGGAGTGATAGAGATGGGGAAAAGCTAGTAGGGGAGGGATAGAGGTGGGGAGAAGCTCGTAGGGGAGGGAGAGAGTTGGGGAGAGGCTTGGAGGGGAAGTATAGAGGCGGGGAGAGGCTCAGAATGGAGGTATAGAGGCGGAGTGAGGCTTGGAGGGGAGGGATAGAGGCTAGGAGAAGCTCGTAGGGGAGGGATAGAGGTGGGGAGAAGCTCGTAGGGGAGGGAGAGAGGTGGGGAGAGGCATAGAGGCGGGGAGAGGCTTGGTGCATAATGGCCTACGCAGTAGCTCGGAGCTGTTTGGGCTCGGCGTAAAAGCCAAGCCCGAGCGACTCCATGCCGCTGTCCTGCATCTGCGCAGTGCAGTCATGCTTCTTTGACACAAACTTGTTGAGGAGGTTTGTGGGGATCCCCCAGCACTGGAATAGTGAGGTGGAGAGGCATGGGAGAAGCCTCTGGATTTAGTAAGTATCTATTTGGGGCACTTTTTCATCCTACAGGTACACTTAAAGTTGAATTTAAGTCAGAACACTGTGCCTCCATTGTCCTTCTCTGTCTCTCTGTTCCTCCACTGTGCCATTCTCTGCCTCAAGTGCCCCCTGTGCCTCCACGGTGCCATTCTCTGCCCCTTTTTCTCCCTGTGCCATTCTCTGTCTTCAGTGCCCCCTCCGTCCCCCTGTACCTCTACGGTGCCATTCTCAGCCTCCAGTGGCCCCTCAATCCCCTTGTGCCTTAACTGTTCTGTTCTCTGCCTCCAGTGCCCCCTCGGTAGAGATGGGCCGAACGGTTCGCCGGCGAACGGTTCCACGCGAACTTCGGTGGTTCGCGTTCGCGTCCCGCTGGCGAACCTTTGCGGAAGTTCGGTTCGCCCCATAATGCACCTTGAGGGTCAACTTTGACCCTCTACATCACAGTCAGCTGGCACAGTGTAGCCAATTAGGCTACACTAGCCCCTGGAGCCCCACCCCCCCTTATATAAGGCAGGCAGCAGCGGCCATTACGGTCACTCGTGTGCTGCCTGCGTTAGTGAGAGTAGGGCGAGCTGCTGCAGACTGTCTCTCAGGGAAAGATTAGTTAGGCTTAACTTGTTCCTGGCTGGCTGCATACCTGTTCTGTGAACCCACCACTGCATACCTGTTCAGTGAACCTGCCACTGCATACCTGTTCTGTGAACCCATCACTGCATACCTGTTCAGTGAACCTGCCACTGCATACCTGTGCTGTGAACCCATCACTGCATACCTGTTCAGTGAACCTGCCACTGCATACCTGTGCTGTGAACCCACCACTGCATACCTGTTCTGTGAACCCACCACTGCATACCTGTTCTGTGAACCCACCACTGCATACCTGTGCTGTGAACCCACCACTGCATACCTGTGCTGTGAACCCACCACTGCATACCTGTTCTGTGAACCCACCACTGCATACCTGTACTGTGAACCCACAACTGCATACCTGTTCTGTGAACCCACCACTGCATACCTGTTCAGTGAACCCACCACTGCATACCTGTTGTGTTCAGTGAACCCGCCACTGCATACCTGTTCTGTTCAGTGGACCCGCCCTCGGTCTCCCTGTGTCTCCCCTCTGCCTCCCTGTGCCTCCCCTCTGCCTCCAGTACTCCCTCTGTCCTCCGTGCCTTCACAGTGCTATTCTCTGCCTCCAGTGCCCCCTCTGTCTCCCTGTGCCTCCCCTGTGCCATTCTCTGCCTCCAGTACTCCTTACCATGGTGAAAGTGCAGCAGACTTTACCCCATTGGGTGTTGCATGTGTCTACATCCTCTAATACTTTCTAGGAAGCATTTAGATTTAATTCAAGGACCTGACCCAGCCAGAGCAGCTACAGCACTATTATGTGTGCGTATCAAACGCCACAATTTAATACAAACCATCCTTACCATGATGAAAGTGCAGCAGATTTTACCCCATTTGCGTGTTGCATGTATCCACATCCTCTAATACTTTCCAGGTAACATCTATTTTTAATTCAAGGACCTGACCCAGCCAGAGCAGCTACTCTCATATGTGCGTATCAAATGCCACAGGGGGGGGGGGGGGGGGGGGGAGGGAGCATTAAACAGCTTATCAACTCTCCAATAGCAAAAAAAAGGGCTGTCATAAGAGGTTCAATTCACTACAAACGAATAAATCTATTTCCCCTGAATCTCCTTTTCACCAGCAGGCAGAGGAGATCTCATTTAAAACCCGCTCCTAACGTATTAACAGAATGAAGGTCTGTGTTGTGTGTGTTTTTTTTTTTATCATTACCTTTTGCATCACCTAAATCTGCGTTCTGTGTTTTTCTTTGTTTTTCACATTCCTTTTTTTCAAGGTCAAATGCTGGGGAAAAAAAATAAAATAAAAATTCCCTCATCTCACTTCCTCCCTATAGATTGACTGATCTTAAAAAAAAAATAACAAGCTAAAAATTCCCAGAGTTTTAATGAAGACTGAGTCACAGAAGATGTCATATTTCGCCAGCCTCACACCCACTGCCGCTTTACCCGCTGCCTCAATTAATTTGGCACCCCTGTCATTCAACGTGTAGAAGACAATGGGTTCAGGGGGATGGTATGACTGCCGAGCGGAAGAGCCCTGTACGCCGCCACCGCCGTATTCGCACACGTTTGTAGAAGAAGGGAAGGAAGGCTTCAATGTAGTAGGTTGTAGGGGATTGCGTGTGACGGTCTATTCTAGACCCAGGAAGGAATGACACAACGTTCGTTATATAATGCAGAGGCGCCGGTAACAGGCTCCGCTATAAAGGGAATCTGTCACCAGCGCGGGATCACTTGGACGTGCAACGCTAATTAGATAAAGTTACGTGTTGCATGCGGAGTCTGCCGGTGTTCGGGGTTGGTGTTAAAATGTAATACAAAAATTCACTTTGGGCTCAGCCATACATCTTCTGTGTGGCTGCCAGCAAAGGTATCGGTGACTTGAAATGTTATTGTGCTTCTGCTTAAAGCCCAGCTGAATCTAAAATGCAACGGGGCATGATCTAATAGCAATCAGGAGGATTGGTGAATATAGAACAGTGCGGGGGAGCAAAAAGGTGGACGGAATACCAGTTACATGGGCCATATATGACAAACGTCACTCTTCAGTGCACCTAGAGTCCGAAACAGGCTGTCTACATGTGGGGTTGATGTGGCTGTGTAACATTTAAAGCTATAGGCTTGCTATACACCAACGGTTCTGGATGCTAGCCTGGCTACTGGAACGTAAAGAGATAATTTGCATATGCAGTAGCAGTGCATTGTGGGTAACCACAAATGTTCATTTATAGCTGAATTATTGCAAGTTTACTAATGTTTTATGAAGGCAAACCACACGAAGCATTGCTTTTTTTTAGTAGGAGGGTTTTTCTGTCTCTTTTGACCCCTATATATTCCTAGTGGTTTGGGTCACCCTGAGCTGCTTGATTACTCTGTTCTTCAATGCACCTAAACAGGCACTGCAACAACATACAGGTATAGTAGAATGTAATGCATTATTCAGGATACCCACTTTTACGTTTATTCTGGTTTCAGAAACACTGACTGTATGTATATATTGCTTACAGTGGGCTGTAAAAATTTGACAGATCTGACAAGTTGGGGATATGTTCATTTACTCATGGGGGATTCTCAGGGTTTTCATTATTTTCAAAAGCAATTACTGGACAGAAGCAGCTCAGCCCAAAAAGGTGTGCAATTCAGTAGGCAGGTTGTCTGACATATTTGTAGAGACCCTTGTCAGGGATAGCTTTTGAAAAAAATAAAATAAAAAAATAAAGGGGAACTTAGAATCCCCATGAAGAAATGGACTAGCCCAAAACCCTTCAGATTTGTACCTGTAAGTAACATCAACATTAGAGAAAAGTAATGCATAGTGCATTTTATGTGAAACATATGTTCTGCAGCAGCCCTTGTTCAGAACTGACCTCCTCAGGATCTAGCACTGCATTTCTTCCTCCTGTCCTCCGAGTGGCACTCTACCTTTACGGTGAGATCTTTGTTGTCATGTGACAAATGTCGATCTCACCCAAAGGATCGAGAGCCCCAGAGGACTAACAGAAGATGGGATGGGAGAATCCAGATCCCGGGGGAGGTGTTATAAACAACGCTGCGCTGACTGCATATACTTCCCGGCGGCTACCTCGATTCAGGTTCGGGATTTCCGTTCCCAGCATTTATTTTTCAACCCGAGCCTGGGTCAAATTGACGATTTGTTACTTATTTGGAGTGGAGATATTTTGAGGGTAAGATCTCTGGTTGATTACTTTGACAGTAACAACCAGAATCTACAGTTCACTTATTCTGCCAGTAAGGATTCTATCAGTTATCTTGATCTTACTTTGAGGGGTGATCCCAATCGGGGCTCTGTTGTAACCACAACCTACAGGAAGCCATGCAGTGGTAAAACCGTCCTGAGGGCAGATAGCTGTCATCCTGCACATACTATACGTGGCATACCTGTGGGAGAATTTGTAAGAGCTAAGCGGAATTGTTCCGATACATGCAACTTAGATCATGAATTGGATGTGGTGGAGGCTCGCCTTAGGGCGAGGGGGTATCCAGGATGGTGCATTAGGCGAGGTAGAACTCGGGCAGTTACAAGATCAAGAATGGACCTAGTTAATCCGTCAGAACCTCGCCAACCAGAACCCCCTAGACCCACCTTTGTCACTACGTATTCATTAGAATACAAAAAAGTTATTGACATCATTGCTAGATATCTTCCAGTTTTGCAGGCAGATAGTGGCCTTACACCAGTTTTAAAAGATGGGGTCAGATTTTCGAGTAGACGAGCCCCGACTTTGGGACAAGTGTTGTCCCCTAGTTTATTTAATTCTAGGCCCGCCCATAAAACGTGGTTGTCAACTGTTGGTTCTCACAAATGTGGTATTTCGACTTGTAAATATTGCCGTGTACACGGTAAAACCAAGGTTGCTGTCTCTCTCTCAACGGGCCGCAGTTTTAATATCAAACAGTTCATTAACTGTGGCACTAGAAATGTTGTGCTCCCTGCCATATGTGGGGTGCACTATCCGGCCCTTGAGAGGGAGGATAACGGAACACTATTTGGGTGCAGGCTGGCATACTTCAAAAATTAGTAATGTGGCAAGACACTTTCGGGAAGTTCACAGGGGAGACATGACTAGCTTCTCGTTTTGTGGTATTGAGAGAGTTATGCCATCCCACAGAGGTGGAGATCTATATAAAATATTACTGCGAAGAGAAGCCATGTGGATTTTCAAATTGAGCACTAGAACTCCACATGGTTTAAATTCCAGATGGGATCTTGCCACTATTACTTGACTTTTCTATTTTCTGACTTTGTGTAATCTTGTCCTTATAGGTCAGATCTGAGAACGCTTTCTTTTGTTGTTTTTATCTTGCATTCATGTAGTTTTATTTTTTGTACATTTATACATGTGTTTTAATTTAGCTCCAGCCCAAATGACTCCTCCCCCTTTGGGTGGGACTCATGGGCGGGCATTTTTTTGCATACATATTTCTACTTATATGTCTAGATGGTCATTATCTTGTTAGCTATGATTAACCACTTAACATCTCAGTCGTTTTCAGCTTATGCATCCGAGCAATGTTCACCTCCCATTCATTAGCCTATAACTTTATCACTACTTATCACAATGAACTGATCTATATCTTGTTTTTTCCGCCACCAATTAGGCTTTCTTTGGGGGGTACATTTTGCTAAGAGCCACTTTATTGTAAATGCATTTTAACAGGAAGAATAAGAAAAAAAATGAAAAAATTCATTATTTGTCAGTTTTCGGCCATTATAGTTTTAAAATAATACATGCCTCCATAATTAAAACCCACGTATTGTTATTGCCCATTTGTCACGGTTATTTCACCATTTAAATTATGTCCCTATCACAATGTATCGCGACAATATTTTATTTGGAAATAAAAGAGCATTTTTTCCGTTTTGCATACATCACTTTTTACAAGCTTATAAAAAAAAAAATAGAGAGAAATATTTCATCTTTACATAGATATTTAAAAAGTTTAGACCCTTAGGTAAATATTTATGTGTTTTTTTTTTTTTTATAGT
The DNA here is from genome assembly GCF_040937935.1 of Hyperolius riggenbachi. Classification (NCBI taxonomy): domain Eukaryota; kingdom Metazoa; phylum Chordata; class Amphibia; order Anura; family Hyperoliidae; genus Hyperolius; species Hyperolius riggenbachi. The sequence goes on from NC_090652.1 coordinate 290,776,146, forward strand.
AATGTTTTTGTTTTTTTTATTAAACATTTTATGTGGGCATTTTTGGGAGGGTGGGATATAAAAGTGTTTTATTTGGGGAAATATTGGTGTAGTGTAATCTTTTTGGGTATTTACTTGTAGTTTTACTTTTTGGCCACAAGATGGCAATCTCGATTTTTTTTACATGACGTCACTCTAAGCGTACAATGTACGCTTAGAGGGACACAGCTTCAGAAAGAGCGAAGCTTCCGAGAGAAGCTGTCGCTTTTTCAGCGGGGGAGAGGAATCAATGATCGGGCTCCATAGCCCGACACATTGATTCCGTGGCTACCGACTCCGCGGCCGGGAGTGCGCGTGCACGCGCGCGATCGGCCGCGGGAGCGCGCCTGTCCTCCTTGACGTTTTTATACTTCAAGGAGGACAAAGTGGTTAAGGACGGTTAGTCTGAAACATGTCAGCTATCTGATGCTTGCCCTGGATGTTTTTGGATATGTCCAACAATAAAGGAAATCTTCACTGACATGTGCGGACCTTTTCTCTTTTGCCCGAGCCTGGGTCGGGAATACCGCCAAGGAGGTAAAATTACAGTGTGCTATATCTCACGCATGCACTGTGCCTCGCTTATCTGACGTCTGCAGTTCATCCTGAAGACTTTAGTAGTGTCTGTGGGATTTCTGTGAATGTGTCCTGATTTTTAAAGTGGAAGTGTAGCAGTCAGAAGTGTTGGGGAGAGCCCAGCATATGACAGCACTGGCCACACACAATTTTTTAATTTCTTTTCAATTCAAGATTTACAAAAAGTTTTTCAGATTGAATGTAACATTGGCAAAATCCGACCAATGTACCAGACATGTTTTCTATTTTTTCTCAATTATGAAAAAAAAAATGCAAACTACCACACCATGCCTACTTGCTAAAAAAGTATCAAAAATTTCCGCCAGTCCCAATGGAGAAAAAAATGTTTTAAAATAGGAAATCCGATAGGAATTTTAACTCAAATAAAAATAAACGTTTGATTTTATAGAAAAAAATCTTTTTAATCTGCTGTAAAATTGGATCATTTAATTGTATCGTGTGTGGCCACCTTAAGGAGAAGTGAGTGTCAATTTCACTTGTACACGTACTTCTACACATGCCATCACTGGCAATAGGTAGAATCCTTTTCACTCTTGCATGCTTTTTTACTATGCATGTCATCATAGGCAATAGGTAGAAACCTTTTCACCTTTGCATACTTTTCTATGCATGTCATCATAGGCAATAGGTAGAATCCTTTTTACTCCTGCGTGCTTTTCTTTACATGTCATCATTGGCAATAGGTAGAATCCTTTTCAGTCCTGCATGCTTTTCTATGCATGTCATCATTGGCAATAGGCAGAATCCTTTTCACCTGAGCATGCTTTTCTATTCATGCCTTTATTGGCAATAGGTAGAGTCCTTTTCACTCCTGCATGCTTTTCTATGAATGCCTTCATTGGCAATAGGTAGTCCTTTTCACTGCTGCATGCTTTTTTATGCATGCCTTCATTGGCAATAGGTAGAGTCCTTTTGACATGTGCATGCGTTTCTATGCATACAATGGGTAGAGTCCTTTTCACGCCTGCATGCTTTTCTATGCATGCCATTATTGGCAATAGGTCGAGTTCTTCATTAAAAACAAAAACACACTACTATCCAGGCCAGGTTTTGTGAGTCATTTTCCTCTCCAGTATTCCTTGCCCGTTTTTTTCAGCCATAGAAAGTCATCCCCAGTGAGCGATTCAATTTTGTTATGTAAGACCCTCTAGACTGAGCTACAGCACTGCATATATGTGTTAAATAAACTGAAAAAGCCAGTGGTCGCTTGTTGGAGTGCCCTTTGCTCAGGCACTGCCCCGGCACTCCTGGAGAAACATGTGGAACTGCTTCCAAGTTCATTACATTCCGCATTGACAATCTGTAGATTCCAGTTGAGTGAGTGTGATGGTGTTAAAGCATCCTGGAAAGCTGACGGTCTTGAGTCGGCTATTGCACTCTGTAAACAAACCCTCATTATAGGCTTTTCCAGGGTGCAGCAGAATTGGTGTGAAATCCAGGAAATTGAAGGCCGTGTATGACAGTTTGATCAATTGACCGCGTTGAATTACATTGTTAAACGGTGGTCTCCATTGTATAAACTTCCTACACATTGAAAAAAATATATCAACCCTGCAGAGGAGGCTGAAATGCTGACTCTAGATATAGCTGCTGAATTCTGGGCACTGGTCGTGCATCATTCAGGAAGAAACAACCAACTCCATTTATTTCAAGTAAAAAAATTTCAACCCACTGTGAAGGATAGGTCTGCTTGGGTTTTCTTGGCTAGATGACCAAACATATGGAAAGAGCCGTTGGTGTGTAAAACTGTGTGCTAACGTTACACATACAGTGAGGAATTCCTGTTATGAAGATAGAAAAAAAACAGTCTTGGAAAAGTCATACCTTTTAATGGCTAACTGATAAAGTTAAATAATGTAAGCTTTCTGGGATCTAGTCCCCTTCTTCAGGCATATCTCCAGATGTTAAGTGAAGTAAAACACTGATGCAGGTAAATTGTAAACCTGTTTTTTTTTTTTTTTAGAATTGACATAGTGAGATTTTGGGTTTAGTTGGGGTTTGAAATAAGAAATCTACTTTGCTATTGTATTCATCCTTCTTATAGAAGCCCTTCTCTCTCTGTCTTTTACAGGCGAATGTTACAGGCAGTACATTAAATGGCAAAAAGGAAAAGATCCACGCTGAAGTGGATGACGAGGAAAAGTGGGACTTCTTAAGTTTTGCCAAATCTTGGACCCCTAATGAAGACCTAGAAGACACGAAGGACCAGCTGCTTTTTACTCATGTAAGAATTCTGATTTAGTTCTAGAAGGATCGGGCTAAATATGACTTTTTTTTCTAACTCTAAAAGGATACTGAACAGACCTAAAAAAAGGAATACCGAACTTACCTGGGGCTTCCTCCAGTCCCCCGTAGCCCGGAAGGTGCCTCGATCTACTCTGGGTCCCCTTTTTTCTTTTACTGGTGCTCCATGCACATGCATGGCACATCTGTGTCCATCTCGATCACGCATCCGTCGTAGTGCATGCGCAGAACGCTCACGATGATCAAGACGGCCGAGAGTACGCACGCGTAGTTGTGCAAGACTAATGACCTGGTCGGGCAGCTAACGGAGGGGAACCAGAGGACGCCAAGGGACCTCACAGGCTACGGGGGCTGGGGGAAGCCACAGTTAAGTCCAGTTTTCCATTTTTCAGGTCTGTTCATTTTTTTAAGTTTCATCTCCGGTCAGAGAAATAGGACCTTATTGCTTTCCATGTGGGCAGGCTGAAATCCAGTAGCCTATTTCTATTACATATTGTTTTCATTATAGAAACGAACACCAGCTGTACAAAGTGAGGCTGTGTGTGAATGAGCCATCTGTATTAGAAGGGTGATATTGTAAACTTATAACGCAGCGTGATAAGATCAGCAAGTAGTGTATTAAAAGTCACTGTTTAGTATACATACAGCATAAAACTGAAAACAAGCAATATAAAAGCAAAGGTTGGATTTCAGAGTCCTTAAATAACTCAGGGATTGATCAGATGCCAATCAGTACCAAGGCGCTATGCCCGTTATTGTGGTCGCATAGAGAAATGAAGTAGGGAATCCTTAACTTAATAAAATCTTTCTCCCAATATGATAAAACAGGCTGAAGGCTTTACCTACATTGTCAAAGAAGTGGTAACACCAGTTTTACGCATTCAGGGATCTCAATCATCCCAACTTATATTATAATCATTGGCTGAAAATGCCTCCAAGTTATTTTGTGGATCAGTCTTCGTCCTGTGAGGGTTACAGTAAAAGATGAAGGTGTTACCTCTGATTTTGCCACCAGTGATTTGCCAACCAATCTTTACCAGACTTTTTGGGAAGTTCGGTAGATGAATTTCAGGTTTGGAAACCCAGGTACCGGTAAGAAAAGGAGACAACAAGCACCAGGAGCACCAATAGTGTAGTATTTCTGGCAAGTGTAATGAAATTACTACTCACAAACATGGGTTGCTATAGGCAACCACCATTTTAGGCATGTGGAGAAGGACACCTCCACTCGGTTGGATCAACGTGGGTCACGCTCGAGAAAAAAAAACAAAGGAACGCTGGATGTACTTGAAAAACAAAGTAGATCGAGAGCCCCAATAGTGCAGTATGTCAAACCAATTGGTCATACAAGTAAATACTGTATATGAGAATATACTCACAAAGGTGGTTTATCTCTGGTAACCATTCGTTAGGCAGGTGGGGAGATTAGACCCGACCCCACTCGGGTTAAAAATATCGCTCTCCGAAGAAGTAGAGGAAAGGGCCTCCACCAAGGGTGGACCTTCAGAATAAACAATTGTTCAAAACGGAGGCGCCAGGTAAGGATAAAATAGTTAAAAATTGTTCAAAGAGTAACTGTGGGACATAAAATCAAAATCAGTTCTTTATTTTTATCTGGTAAACAAGTAATAATGATGCTAACCAGGCAATCCAAAAGTTAAAATCTCTATTACTTTTCATGTTGATAAATGATCATTCCCCAGTTTACCTGACTCTTATTTGGTGTACACACAATTTGGTACACAAGAAGGAAGTTGCAGGGCATGCTTGGTTCTCCTTATTTGCTTCCGTACTTCCCCTCAGACTTAACTAATTCAGCCTGATTGGCTGAAGCCTCTTTCCCTCCTGGTTTCCCCTCCCGCACCTCTGTTCCTCTCTGTTGGCCAATATTTCTCATGCAGTGACAATGCACTTTCTATAGTGAAGGGCGGGCAAATCCGGTAGAGGAGACTAAGGGAGGAAATGACATCAGAATTGGCTTCAAAATAGCCACACTTAAAATTTTAAATTTTAAAAATTTATCTTTTTTTTACTGTAGAAAAAATCACTAAAATCAAACCGTGAACAGTGCAATACATATGTTATGTAAGTAGGGCAAGTATTTATCTACTTATATATGTGGTGTTTTTTTTCTGAGATAGTATGGCTGACAGCTCCTCTTTAAAAAGGGCAAGGAAGTGGTGGGCTTACCTTCCACAAGTAGACACACAATCAGTTATTTACTGAAAAAAAATCTTTATTCAAGTAGACTCTAGAATGATAGCAACACGCTCATACCTGGTCTGGATCTTTACAAGCTCCACATATTGCCTGATGAAGCGGGATGTAACCCGTGAAACGCGTTGCTATCATTCTGGAGTCTACTTGAATAAAGATTTTTTTTCAGTAAATAACTGATTGTGTGTCTACTTATGGAAGGTAAGCCCACCACTTCTTCCCCCTTTTTAAACGTTTTTTAACTATTTTATCCTTATCTGGCACCTCCGTTTTGAACACTGGTTGTAGCTGCAGAGGTAGCACCGGCATAGGGGAGGAGACAATGCAAGATGGGAGGAGGTGCCGCAATTGCGATACAATATGTAGTGATTGGAGGTAAGTAATAGGAACAGTCTTACCTCATAGTAAGAAATTAAGATTTTTATTGTTTGACACCAATAACAAGACAATGCATTTCACGGAACCTGCCCGCTTCCTCAGGTCAGTACTAGACGGTGTTTGATCCATGTATCTCCGTTTCAGAGCGCCATGATGGAGATACAAAGCTACACGTACACTTAATACACTGTCTCGTATTGACCTGAGGAAGCAGGCAGGTCCCATGAAACGCGTTGTCTTTTTATTGCTATCTAAAAATAGAAATCTTAACCTCTTATTACGAGGTAAGACTATTGTTATTACTTACCTTCACTTACTAGATATTTTGTCACAATTGGGGTGCCTCCTCCTATTTTGCATAATTATTACCAGAAGATACCAGAAGGAACGATGGACCACTGTAGTTAATAGATTCTTAGCAGGCCGTGACCTCACTGGAGGCCGGGAGAACAGATGAGCCCACTGTCGGGAAAGCAGGAGACTTGCTGAGGGAAATGCGATGGGGTCAGATAAAAACTGTAGGGCAAGGCGGGAAGCAAACCCGTCAGATTTGGTTCACCCATAAATCTGCACATTTCCAGTCCGGTCCAGTTCTGTTCTGTCATGTCAGTTATGCATGCGTTTTCTCAGTTTTACCTGACTGACCAGAAATGTACACTTTTTATGTGTGAACACGCCCATTATAGAAACTCATTCTAAACTGACAAGACTGGACTGGCCATAATAGAAATGCATACAAAACTTTGTAAGTGAACCTGAGTGAGAGTGATATGGAGGCTGCCATATTTAGTTCCTTGTAAACCATGCCAGTTGCCTGGGAGTCCTCCTGATCCTGTGACTCTTAATATTTTTAGCCATAGACCCTGAACAAGCATATACAGATCTGGTACTCTGACTCATATTTTACTGGAATAGCCTCATGCTTGTTCCAGGGTTTTGACTCACACACTACATATGCCAGAAGATCAACAGGACTGTCAGGCAACTGGCATTGTTTACAAGGAAATAAATATGGACGCCTCCATATCCCTCTCACCTCGGGATCCCTTTAAGCAAATTTGACAGGACTGGACCAGAAATATTTATATAAATAATATATATATAAATTTATTTGTGAACAAACCCATAATAAAAACACATACAAAACTTAAAGTGGTACATAGCAAGGAAATTAGCAGCGCTACTTAAAAACAGACTAGTGCCTACCTGCAAAAGAGTTCAAGACCCACTTGTGGGGTCGAATACACACCGAGCATACACATGACACTTAAAGTGTACCTGAAATGAGAAGCATCTCAGGTTCCATACTTACCTGTGGCTTCCTTAATCTCCCTTAAGGCTGCCCATCCGTCGCTGTCTCCCTGGGTGGCTCCGGTCCCCCGCAATTCAGCCCGAAAGCCTGGCGGAGTTGTGCTTCGTTGCACATGCACAGAAAGCTTCCGAGGACGGTAGCGCCGGGCTGTGCATGTGTGATGAAGAGCAACTTGGCCAGGCTTTCGGGCTGTATTGCAGGGGACCTGAGCCACCCGGGGAGATGACGAGGGGTTTAAGGAAGCTCCAGGCAAGTATATGGAACCTGAGATGCTTCTGGTCTCAGGTTCCCTTTAACCTCCTTAGCGGTAGCCCGACACTGTGTCGGGCATACCACCGGCTGTCCCCAGGAGTCCCCTATTATAATTTTAAGTGATCGTGTAACTGTAATATCTTCAGCTAGCACTAGGCTAGCTAGCAATGGTGGCCGGCAGCCCCCTGATTACTTCTGATCCCCCTGATCACCGCTAAATACGTTACCCAGCCTGGATCCAGTGATGGCGCAGCCGCCCTACACATCTCTGGTCCTCTCTATGGGGAGGATCGGGTCTGCGCATGACGTCATGTTCGATCCTCCCCATAGAAAAGAGTGGAGCTATCCGGGGATTAAAAGTAATCAGAGGAATGACGGCCACTATTGCTAGCTAGCCTAGTGCTAGCTGAAGATATTACAACTCCAGAATCACTTAAAATTATAATGGGGGACTGTCGGCTGCAAACCCTCCCGCGTGCGTAATGCCCAGGAGGTTAAACAGGAACTCCAGCCTAAACAAACATACTGTCATTAAGTTACATTAGTTATGTTAACCCCCTTGGCGGTATGAAAAATACCGCCAGGGGGCAGCGCAGCAGTTTTTTTTTAAAAAAAAAAAATTTTTTAAATCATGTAGCGAGCCGAGGGCTCGCTACATGATAGCCGCTGCTCAGCGGCATCCCCCCAGCCCCGCTGATCGCCTCCGGCGATAGGCGATCAGGAAATCCTGTTCAAAGAACGGGATTTCCTGGAGGGCTTCCCCCGTCGCCATGGCGACGGGGCGGAATGACGTCAGCGACGTCGGGACGTCATTGGGAGACCCGATCCACCCCTTGGCGCTGCCTGGCACTGATTGGCCAGGCAGCGCAGGGGTCTGGGGGGGGAGGCCACGCGCCGCACCGGATAGCGGCGATCGGGCGCGCGGCGGCGGCGATCGGGGTGCTGGCGCAGCTAGCAAAGTGCTAGCTGCGTCCAGCAAAAAAAAATTATGTAAATCGGCCCAGCAGGGCCTGAGCGGCACCCTCCGGCGGCTTACCCCGTGTCACACACGGGGTTACCGCTAAGGAGGTTAATTAAAATAGATAGGTAATATAATCTCTTACCCACCCTGTTTTAAAAGAACTGGCAAATGTTTGATTTCATGAGGGCAGCCATCTTCTTGGTTGAAAGGAGGTGACAGGGAGCATGAGATACAGTTCCAACTGTCCTGTGTCCTGATCACCCCTCCCAGCTGCTAGGCAACCAGAACAACAACATAGGAAATTCCCTCATGCTCTGCACAGAATTTCTTTGATGAGTGGAGCTTAGCTAAAAATGCAGCTAAAAATGATGCTTTGGTAAGAAAAACAAAGTTCTGATGCTGTAAAACTGTTAAAGAAACACCAAGCCTTTTCAGTTCTGCTGAGTAGATTTTTAGTCTGGAGGTTCACTTTAAGCAAATTTAACTGGACTAGAAATGTACACCTTTTATGTGTGAACTTACCCATTCAAGAAAGAATCTGGAGGCCAGAAAACGTACGTAGTGAGGTTCTGCAATAGCGGCAGAAGACGGCATCTATTTAAAAGAGGCATCTGTTAATTTTTGCGCCGTTTATTGCTATTTGAATATAGCAAAAGATATTTAAATAATGGCTTGGCATCGGGAATTTACATTCCACTTTTAACAGTAATCACCTACCCTATCCCTCAACACCAACGCCTCCTACTTTCCCCCAATGCTAGCTACACACATTGATTATTTCCAACATGTTCGATCTGAATTTCGATCGATTTTTCAATTTTCCGATCGATTTCCATAGATGTGAACGGAAATCTATCAGAAAAATGATCAGAATATCGATCAAAATTCAGATCAGACATGTTGGAAATAATTGATCTGGCAGGTAAATCTGCCAGAAAATTGTATGGTGTGTACCTAGCACAACACTACCCCCCAACTACACCTAACATCACCCCTCCGCATCTACACCTAACAATAACCTTCCCCAGTGCCTAGGCCAGTGATCTGCAAACTTGGCCCTCCAGCTGTTAAGGAACTACAAGTCCCACAATGCATTGCAGGAGTCTGACAGCCACAATCATGATTCATAAAGGCAAATGCATTGTGGGACTTGTAGTTCCTTAACCAGCTTAGCGGTATTGACGAGCTCAGCTCGTTCGTGACCGCCGCGCTGGATTGCTCTGGCCCTGGTGGGCCGATTTTCATAAATTTTTTTTTTAAACAGGCAGCTAGCATTTTGCCAGCTGGGTGTTTATACCGATCGCCGCTGATGCGCCGCTACCTGCCGCGTAACAGAGCCCCCCCGAGACCCCGTGCGCAGCCTGGCCTATCAACGCCAGGCAGCGCTAAGGGGTGGATCAGGACTACCTCCGACGCCATGACGTGGATGACGTGATGTCATCCTGATCGTCGCCATGGCGACGGGGGAAGCCAAACAGGAAATCCCGTTCTGAAAGGGATTTCCTGTTTGCTCTGATCGCCGGAGGCGATGGGAAGGGGTGGGGGGATGCCGCTGCACAGCGGCTATCATGTAGCTAGCGCTAGGCTAGCTACATGATTTAAAAAAAAAAAAATGTGCTGCGCCACCGCCCTGGCCGTTCTAATAGAACACCAGGGTGGTTAACAGCTGGAGAGCCAACTTTGCAGATCACTGGCCTAGGCCTACACTAACCTTATAGCCAAGCACCGCAGTTGTTACTTTGACTATACGTGCGCCATAATAGAGTTATGGTGCCCATTGTCTCCCTGCCGCATTATAGTCAGAGAGCGGTTACATAATAGGTGAACCCCATTGCCGATTGTGTTTGGCTACTCCGGCTATCATGCAGTGGGGTGACAATCTCCTTCGGCGTCAAATGTAATCACTTGGGGTGCCATAACTGCAAATTTACATTGCTGTAATTTCCCAATAGGTGCCCAAATTACTTGTCTCACTTACAGGCACACTAAAAAGGATGAGACAGCGCCGAGGGCGCGGCCTGAAGGTCCTATGAAGGGAGCCGCACGGCGCTGTCTCTCTAAGGACATTGCACGTGAGCAAGCGCCGGTTTTGGCGTGAAACTGCTGTGGTGCCGTCCTGTTCACCCCCTGGTCACCCTTCCCAGGCACCCTTCCTCACCAGACACCCTCCACCACCCAGGTTTGATGTATCTTTACTATTTGTCAAACTGTTGCATTCGTGGCTGTATGCTGTTTGCTGAATAAAAGGTCTTAAAGAGACAGGTGCACAGTCATCTCTTTATGTCCTTTAGTTGTGCTCTGCACTACTGTACTTGCTGCACGTCTCATGTTATGACCTTTACAGCTAATGGAGGAGTGTGTGGATTAGGTAAAGCACTGTTATTACGTTGTGTACAAGCTCTCGCAGAAAGGCCAACCCTCAAGATAACCAGCCGGGTGCAAATTTTCACTTCAGTGTACCAACACTAAAAAGGATAGCTCTTCAAATATGTTGAAGAACAGAATGTGCCTCCCAGTCTCTCATCAGGTTTGTGTGAGCTCTGAGGGTCAAGTGACTGGATTTTTATGCTGCGATTTCCCTGAAGCATCTGCTGTACATGACACAATATAAGTAATGTGACATCAAAAAGGGGGAATAAGGGTTTTATAGAGCAGTTTGTGCATTAGACTTATTTGGATGGAACAAAAACAATTTATCATAGTAGCAAGCACTATGAGAAAAAGTGTTACATCTCAAATGCACTGTAAAGTATGTTCTTACTATGTACCGGTAGTTGTCGCTTACAGGAAGTGGTTTTAACTAGTTCGGTACCAGTGGTCTCTGGCCCCTTAAGGACCAGAGACTGCTAGTACCTCAAAACGGCGCCTCCTGACAAATCGCCGCGCTGTATTTCAAAGTATTAAATTCTAATATTTGTAATTATGGGGTTTAACAGTAACTGTACAGGACTGTATTGATTATTAATATTTAGATTAATAATATTTATGTGTAATAACTGAGCAAATGTGTGTGTGTGTATATATATATATATATATATATATATATATATATATATATATATATATATATATATGTCTGCTGCAGTAATGTGACTTTTAAACTTGCTTTTCTGTCTGCACATACTGCGCCGTGTAACCTTAACATTTGAAAGATTCTTGTAACATAAACAAAGAATGTTTTGGCTTCTTGTAACTAGAATAATCTTATAAGCTTCACAGCCTGGAATATGCTGAGATGTCTCAGAGCAATATTTTAAAAAAGTACTCTAACTTTACAGTTTACAAGGAAATTTTGCATAGAACATTAAAACTTAAAACATACACATATGACACCTTTTCCTGCATAAATAAACCGCTAGAATTCTGACATACCTGCCGATTACCTCGCTCCTCCATCACCGCAGGCCCCTCTCTCTACCCTGGTCAGGAGCCGCTTTCATTGGCTCCTGACCCTGTCATTCAATGTAGGCCGACGCGATTGGCTCACATTGATCAAGCGGTCAGGAGCCAATGAAAACGGTTCCTGGCCGGCTCAGAGATCTCTGCTGTCATATTGATGGCAGAGTGATGTTGAAATCTACGTCCTGTCAGAGCCGCGCTGGCACAAGCAGGGCGCAGATTTCAACCGCGCTGGTCTGGAAGCTGTTAATCTGGTAGTTTAGACCTCTTACCTACAGGTTTTTGACTAGTCCATCTCCTCATGGGGGATTCACAGAGTTTTCTTTATTTTCAAAAGCATTTAGTGCCTGAGCATACTAATGCACTTTTGTTCCCATTGGGACCCTCTCGGCATCCAAACCCCCTTGAGGCTTTTCTGACGAAGCAGCACTGGGGCAGGTTAATATTAAACTGCTCCACTGCACTACTCTGCAGGAGGGGGAGGAGCTTCCCCCCCCCCCATGGTCACTATAGTTACGCCACTTTGAGACTATTCAATGAATGTTAAATCTTAATAAACAATTTGGCCCGCAACTTAGACTAGGTTTTAGATTTTGGCGATTTAGTTTGACACACACGTTGCTACAGGTATCCCTTGGTAATTTACTATACTAGTTGGTAATTTTACTTTTCCATACAGCAACAGCCTTAGTGAATTATAATTCGTCTACATTTCCGGTAAAATCTTCTGTTTTCTGTGTTGTCAAATGCATCGTGTGGTCACGAGCCAATCAAATCGGTTCCTGGCCGGCTCAGAGATCTCTGCTGTCATATTGATGGCAGAGTGATGTTGAAATCTACGTCCTGTCAGAGCCGCGCAGACACCAGCAGGATGTAGATTTCAACCGCGCTGGTCTGGAAGCTGTTAATCTGATAGTTCGGACCTCTTACTAACAGGCTTTGGACTAGTCCATCTCCTCATGGGGGATTCTCAGGGTTTTCCTTATTTCCTAAAGCACTTAGGGCATGAGCTGAGTGAATTAAGTCCATAGTGGAGACAGGGTCAGGGCTACACAGAAAGTTAAACAGGAAATAGGATTTACAGTTTTGCTTTTTCTTGTTATAAATTTAGACCAACGCAGTTTTTTTCCGGTCCTTGGCGAATGCTTCCTCTGCCTTTCTTTGGGAACACAATCCAGATGATGGCGTTATTGTGAGCGGTCTGCCCCCTTGTCTTCCGATGATGGCCATGGATTTGTCATTGAGTGTTTGTGAAGGTCATTTCCTTTCCCTCTTCTTCTTGCACTGATTGACTCCTCTTTTCTCTTTCTCTTGTATTCGCGGGCTTGAAAGGTTCCTGACAATGCGCTTTGGTATGCAGCGCACCTTTTTATGTATCTTGTTGGCTCGGAATGTATTTGCCTCTCGTGGTTTTGCGCGTACGAGGCGATCGCTGGCCTGTAGACAAGTCATCAGGCCTGACATGAAAAGATGGGGAGGCTCAGCTGAACATTTCTACTCCGTTTCTTTGCTCAAACCTAATTTGACATCCCTGCATATTTGGAATTGTCAATTTAACGGCATATTTTCGCATTCTACAGAATAAGGTCATACACGGCGAGCTCAGCCATGTAAGGCGAAACCTTGAATTTGCGGATTCAAGAGAAAAGGAAATGCTGGCGACTGTCTCACGCTATGACAGTAAAATTAGCGGGCATCGCATGATGTCATTGGCCAGACCTGCAGTTCCTGGGAATGTTGCACTTGTTTTTTTTTTTTCCTTAAAGGAAAAGTATTGCAAAATTTTGTAACAGTTAAAATATATGGGTATTAAAGGATACTGGAAGTGAGAGGGATATGGAGGCTGCCATATTCATTTCATTTTAGACAATACCAGTTGCCTGGCGTCATGCTGATCTTTCATGCATCCGTAGTGTCTGGCTCACACATCTGAAACAAGCACGAGCAAATCCAGTAAAACTTGAGTCAGACATCTGATCTGCATGCTTGTTCTGGGTCTATGGCTTAAAGTATACCAGAGCTGTGGAAAAAAGTATTTATGCTCACCCGCGACTTCCTCCAGCAGCATAAACCCGTCTGAGTCCCCCGCTGTCCTCCCGCGATCAGCCCCGGTAACTGGCTCAGTCGGATCCAGTCTGGGTCTACTGCACATTCGGGTCTACTGCGCATCCGACTCCAACTCCTCAGTTTATGAAACCACAGACTGCCCATGCAGTCTATTCTGGCAGCTGAATTGTGCCACTGCCGTCTTGGGAGTGCTTTTGAAAGTAAAGGAGTTCTTGAGAGTTCCCTGTGAGATAATGGATTAGTCCAGAATGTGTGAGATCTGCCACATTTCTACTGCCTAAAGTGACCGGAACGTAGGAAAAAAAGTTATAGTGCGTTTAACTACAGGACAAATGTACAACTAATACTAATTTTACAAATGTTCATGGCCCTTTAGAGTGTATGCAAATTTTCACGCAGTGTGTTTTACCACAGCTAATGAAAGTTATTGGGATTTTGCGTGTGAAGTGCGAATGTATGTTGCATAATTTAAGGGAGTGGTTTTTTTGCAAAAACACATACACAATTTTGCGATTTTTGCAGAAGTGTCATTTACTTTCATTATATGTGTGGCAAATGTATTTTTGCACATTCGCGTGTGAATTTTAACCCTTTAGCAGACAATTTATCTAGAGACTTTCAAGCGCCACTTTATTTAGTATATTCTTTTTGTATTTCTTCTTTGTTATATTCTCTTGCTTCTAATTAGTACTGCGGCAATGTGTATTTATGGCCACTTTGTCACTAGGGGGCAGTGTGAGACAATAACAGGGAACTTCTGCTTTCCGTTTCTATATTTTCTGCTGGTAGAGAGATATCAAAGCATTCCAAAGAATTTACAGCACAATGAGTTCTGCCGACTGAGTTCAAAAGCAATGCACTTCTTTCAAACCAGATAACTGCAATGAAGCTGCTAATGGATTAATGTGCAAACCCCGCCTCAGTGTTCTTTCAGAATCACATAGAATGTTTCTAAAGCAAACCTACTATGTGCTCCCTGTGAGGAAAATGCGATGTCCTAAGGCTTCATTATTACCCAGCCTGTATAATGTTCTTGTTCTGTTTTCTCTCTATTACATACTTCTCATAGTGGAGGCCAGGCAAGAACAGAGTCCGTCTATTAAAACGGATTATAATGTATTTACTCTGCACTTCCAATGGAGCCATGCATAATTGCACTGCTATTTCCCCAACAGGAAAGTAATAATTCTCTTCCCCAGTTCCCTCAAGTTGCATGCAATGTACAAGGCACGTTATGCCAGGAAAGCATTATTTTTTTAATGCTCTGATGGATGTTTGTCAAGCCGTCAGGTACGTATTTATTTCCTCTGTGGCGGCGTTTGCTGGCGTAATAATCTACTTCCCAAGGCTCCTGGAGTTTAGCTCCATATAGAGGTTTCTTAGGGGAAGACTGGGTCTGCGTTCTCGTTCTTGCTCTTATAGCAAACCTGTCAGGTTCCAGGACTGCTCAGTCAGATGCTGGCTTTAGGGAAAACTGTATGTCAGATAGGAGTGCGAGTGCTGAGCTATGCAGATTTTGGCTTGACCTGTAAGGAAGAAGGTGGGGGATTTTTCTGACCTGCTTTTTCAGGAGCTGTGCAAGCTGCGTCAGAGCTGTTCATACAACAACATGGAGGTAAATAAAGCAATTATATGTAGTAATTTGTTGTTTGATTAAAAAGACTCTGTATCAAAAATTTCAGCCTTATTTCTTCTATCCTATAAGTTCCTATACCTGTTCTAATGTGGTCTGTCTTACTGCAGCCTTTTCTTAGTTGCACAGTGGCTGTATTATCTCTGTTATATAATCTAATCTTCTTTCCTTTGACGGCTTTGTCGGCTGAGGCAGGAATGTACTGCTCTACTGTGATAGGCAAAAGCTATACACACCATCTCCAAGCCCCCTCCAGGCTCTGTATGAGTCACAGACTGAGCTTCTCTCAGCCTATCACATTCTGGTAACAGCCATGTCTTTTGTTTGTAAACACTGCTTAAAACTGGCAATTAGAAGCCAGGATTGCAGCAGGGAGTGGCAGAAACAGCACAGAGGGGCCCAGGAGAACATAATAAGTAAGACGAATTTTAGAGTACAGATTCTCTTTAAAGCCCTTGCCATTTGTGTTATTAGAAAAATGCTTTAAAGTGTGCCTGAGACATTGAATGCAAAAGGATTTATACTTACCTAGCGCTTCCTCCACCCCCTGTAGTCTGTCTGCTTTTTTGCTGCCCTCCAGTTCCTTCACCTGTGCCACTGTCAGCCACAGTAAAGTCCCCGGCTCAGCCAGGGGGCTACTGGGCATGCTCAGTCCTGGTTCGTGCACCCCTTGATCGTGCCCCCGTAGCATTCTGCACTTGCAAAGTTAATCAAGACTGCAAATTGACTTGCACTGAATGTTCCCAGCTACAAGAGTACGATCGTGGAGTGTGTGTGCGGCCGGCACCACGCATGCCCCGTGGGCCACAATGCGGCTTTGTCACGGACTCCAAAGCGGCAGAACGGAGCGGACAACAGGGCATTAGAGGAAGCCCCATATAAGGATACCTGACCTACAGCAAAGCTACCTAAAGTACGTACAAAGCTGTGTTCGTTCTGGATCCACATAGCTCTATGCGTTGTCCTTCCCTCTCCTTGTTCACCCCATCCTTAGTAATCTCTTCTTGATAAAAATGACCATGTACCACGTTCTTTCCCTTTAAGGGGCAGGGAATGGGAGGGTGATTGGAGGGAACTTAGCAGGAAGGAAGCCTACCTCTTCTTGTCTGAAAATTTTACCCAAATTAGCCCAAAGTCAAATTATTCAGAGAGAGATTATTGGGGTGTGTGTGTGTGGGGGGGGGGGGGGGAGGGGGGACTTGAACAGGAAAGACACAGAGACATGTGGATCCAGAATGAGAATACATCTATGCTTTACTTTACTTGGTTCTCACCGTGGTTTCCTAGTAAAGGACCGCTCTAGTGAAAAAAGTGAGCAGTTAAAATTTGTCAGAACTAACAGGTTTTGAACTAGTCCATCTCCTCTTGGGGGATTCTCTGGGTTTTATTTGTTTTCAAAAGCATTTCCTGAACGTCAGTTGCAAAGTCTAACTGACAAAATAGTGTGCAAACTTGTAGAGAGGCTGGCTGGTATCTTCTATTTTGGCAGTCAAACTGCTGTTCAGGAAATGCTTTTGAAAACAAAGAATATACTGAGAATATACTGAGAATATACTGAGAATATACTGAGAATCCCCCATACAGAGATGGACTAGTTCAAAACCTTTTGCTGGAGTGGTCCTTTCTCAGCATAAGTGGCGTTTCCCTTTAACCCTCAGTAACCAATGGGCTCTTACCTTCCATCAGTTTAGAACACTGAAATCAGTGAGTGATTTGTGATTGTTGCCATTGGCTTACCTAGCTGCTCGCCATGGTTAACCGTGCCTTTGCCTGTGCTAACCGCTGGCTATAATAGCAGTCGCTCGATTTTATAGTCTAACACGGGCTAGCGCCTCTATAGCTTGCCGATAATAACTGCACAGTTTATTTTTTAATCTTTCTTGATGGATACCAGCAGCCTATAGTGATAAAATCATTTTTCAATTATTGCATTTGCTAAGTGCGTCGATAGCGGAGTACTGTGATAACATTTCTGCTTTAAAAAAAAAAAACCACAAAAAAAGATGTTTACAAATCCCTTCAGAAATAAAGAGGGTACAGGTGTTTTTTTAAATACTCTGCAATTTTTTTTTCTTTTCCATTTTGCCAAATAAACACATTTTATTTTTAGGAGCCGTGCAGAATTTCCATCTGTAAATTACATTTATAAGACAAGCATCTGCTACCGCAAAGGTATAAAACCCAACGCTCTTCTCGCCACGAACGCCATCCAGCCATTTATTGTACCTACCTCCCTGCGTGACATATTCAAGTAGTGACTGATCCCCCTGGCGCTCGCAGGGCATTGTATGATGGCTGACTCTCATTAGCAGCTCAGCTGAAGTGCCCCGGGCTACGCAGGGTGAGAAAGGCACTATAGAAGACCCAATTAAATCAGCTGGCTATTTCCGTGCATGAGAGCGTGTGCCACAAGTGTAATATTAAAAAGAGCATTGTGGACCCTTGAAAAAAAAAGATGCCTAGTGTTTAGTGATGACTGCAGCGATTTAGCTGGTGACATATTTCGAGGTTAGGCACCTGGCTCATTTTCCCACCCGCCTCTCTCTGTGCGCTGAGTGCTCCATATTACACAAGACAGGCTCTGCTGAGCTGCTGTCCAGGGTGCTGGAGCCAAGTTTTAGACTTGTGCAGCACTCTCCAGGGTCCTGAAAGCAAGTCACACAGCAGCACAATTGTGCAGCGCTCTCCAGGGTCCTGAAAGCAAGTCACATAGCAGCAGAATTGTGCAGCACTCTCCAGGGTCCTGAAAGCAAGTCACACAGCAGCACAATTGTGCAGCGCTCTCCAGGGTCCTGAAAGCAAGTCACATAGCAGCAGAATTGTGCAGCGCTCTCCAGGGCCCTGAAAGCAAGTCACATAGCAGCAGAATTGTGCAGCACTCTCCAGGGTCTTGAAAGCAAGTCACACAGCAGCACAATTGTGCAGTGCTCTCCAGGGTCCTGAAAGCAAGTCACACAGCAGCAGAATTGTGCAGCGCTCTCCAGGGCCCTGAAAGCAAGTCACACAGCAGCACAATTGTGCAGCGCTCCCCAGGGTCCTGAAAGCAAGTCGCACAGCAACAGAATTGTGCAGCGCTCCCCAGGGTCCTGAAAGCAAGTCACATAGCAGCAGAATTGTAAAGCACTCTCCAGGGTCCTGAAAGCAAGTCACACAGCACAATTGTGCAGTGCTCTCCAGGGTCCTGAAAGCAAGTCACACAGCAGCACAATTGTGCAGCGCTCTCCAGGGTCCTGAAAGCAAGTCACACAGCAGAACTGGGAGCTGCTGTCCTGAGTCCAGAAGCTACGTCAGATAGTTGCAGTGTGGTTTATGGCAAAGAAAGGATAAAACAGGCGAGTAGTGCTAATAATTGCCACCAGATAGCCGGCTCACTGGCAATTAAGTATAAAAAAAATGAAAATTCTTTGCAGCATATTTTATTGGAGGGAATGTTAACTTTCTGAAACAACAAACACAGCAACAGTGTGAGCCAAGCATGATAGCAATAAAAGTGCGACTGCAGGCAAGTATGTCACAGAGCTCCACAATGCAGATTGTTCTAAGGCTCTGGAACCAGTCAACCTCACAGCTCTGCAGCAAGCAGCTAGAGTCTCCTTTCCACGCGGCGGGGGCTGTTGACGGAGGAAGCGCAGGTGAAGCAGCTGATATCAATCCTGTACGGCTGTAAATATTTCATGTACTGTCAACGGGCCATTGTGTGATCTGCCGCTGATATGACTTCATTAAAATGGTCCTGTCATTCAGCCATCGGATAGAGCCGCTTCCCCTTACACGTCAAATAAGCATTTGTCATCTCAGAGGGTCTTAAGAAAGAATCCCACCATCACTTTATTGTTTGGAGTTTGCCCTTTAAAAAGCATGGAAGAATTTTAAAGGGAACCTGTAACTAAATTCATATGGAAATGTCATAGGGATTAGTATAACAAGAAGTACAGTGATCAGGGGTTTCATTTAAAAATGTACAAATTAAAAAAAAAAATGTACCGCCCTAGTCCGATAAACAGGGGTACAAAGTACAAGTGATTTGAATTAAGTTTTCTGGAAACTTTTGGTTCTGGAAGGCAGAACTGTGCCTTAAATTGTGCTTCCTGAATCCACCATCCAGGCAAGACTTGGCCTGCGGAGTTCCATGACACAGATTTGATTTTAGTGTTTCAAAGATTACATCAGGTCATCATTCCGGGTTTAGGATGACATCGAAAGTTCGATCTTATGCTGGTGCTGCTGAAACATATTTTAGGGAGCTGTCTTGGGGCAAGGTATTCCTCATTCTTAATTCTGAACAGTTAGGGGTATAAAGGGTTGACAGGCAAAAACGGCGTTGGAAATTTGGGCGCACCATGCGCTGTCATAGGCCATATTGTGAATAACGGCTGCAGCGGGGCTCAGACAGTAATTTGGATGCTGTCAAAAGATCGAGCTTAAATTACTATAAAGATAGCTTTATTTGGCTACCAGCTGGCAGCTGAATTCCGTCTTTCATCCTGATTCCATGGCACCCTGGAGGGGGAATGGTAATTAACACCGCCAGAACTTTTGCAGGAGCAGGGTGAGCCATTTTTCGGCTTTGCCCTGTGCCCAAATTTCCCGGCGCCAGAAATCAAGTCAAATAAAAAATTGATTTTAACTTGCCTTGAATTTCTTGCAGCCCCCTGTTTTATTTTATTTATATTTATATAGTATGCCTCCAATTGTCCTTGCAATGGTGTTGATAAATCTGCTCCAATGTCTTTATCAAATCTGATATATATATTTATGACGTCTGATATATAAAAAATGTGTATAGTGGCGTTCAGGTGAAAAGGGCGGTGCAATAGGTGGCGATGTTAAAAGCAAAGATTAGCGACTATAAACTGTACTTTGGGTGCCCGGTAAAATAGCAGGCACTGTGGTATACACTCTATGAAAATTATGAAAGTTAGAATAAGGAGTAGGAATTGGGGACCTTAGGGGTTAAAGAGAACCCGAGGTGGGATTTAATTATGTTAGTGGGGCACAGAGGCTGGTTGTGCACACTAACACCAGCCTCTGTTGCCCCATGGTGTGCCTCCAGGACCCCCCTGCGCGCCGCTATACCCCCCGCAGTGCTAGCGACACACAGCGTGTCGCCAGCACAATGTTTACCTATGCCTGTCTGTTAGCGCCGCTCCCCCGCCTCCTCTGTATCGGCGCTACCCGCCTGCGTCACTTCCCTCCAATCAGCGGGAGGGAAGGGACGCGGGCGGGTAGCGCCGATACGGAGGAGGCGGGGGAGCGGCGCTAACAGACAGGCACAGGTAAACATTGTGCTGGCGACGCGCTGTGTGTCGCTAGCACTGCAGGGGGTATAGCGGCGCGCAGGGGGGTCCTGGAGGCACACCATGGGGCAACAGAGGCTGGTGTTAGTGTGCACAACCAGCCTCTGTGCCCCACTAACATAATTAAATCCCACCCCGGGTTCTCTTTAAGTTTAGGCACGAGGATGGGGGAGAGTGGTTGGAGTTTGGCAGCAGAGAGGCGGTTAAAGAGGAACTAAACAAACATACTGTCATTAAGTTACATTAGTTATGTTAATTAAAATAAATAGTTAATATAATCTCTTACCCACACTGTTTTAAAAGAACAGGCAAATGTTTGATTTCATGAGGGCAGCCATCTTTTTGGTTGAAAGGAGGAGACAGGGTGCATGAGACACAGTTCCAACTGTCCTGTGTCCTGAGCACCTCTCCCAGTTGCTAGGCAACGTGAATAACAACATAGGAAATCCCATCATGCTCTGCACAGCATCAGGGAAAAAAAGCCCAGGCTTTTTTTTCTTTGATGGGTGGAGCTTAGCTAAAAATGCAGCTAAAAATCATGCTTTGGTAAGAAAAACAAAGTTCTGATGCTGTGAAACTGTTAAAGAAACTCCAAGCCTTTTCAGTTCTGCTGAGTATATTTTTAGTCCGGAGGTTCACTTTAAGGTTAGGCACCACTGGGGAAGGAGGGGGGTGGTTAAGGTTAGGCATCAATGGAGGGAGGGTTCTTTGTGAGAGTAGGGTTAGGTTAGGTCATACTACGATATGGTTAGAGATGACCAGTATTTTAGCATCAGAATTAAGTAGTAGAATATCAGTAATTTTACCAATATTCTACTACCTGTAGCGGCTATCTCCAGTGCCCTTTTTACCAGGTGCCTTTTTTACATGTACGCATGTTTAAAGGGAACCTGTGGTGAGAGGTATATGGAGGCTGCCATATGTATTTCCTTGTAAACAATGCCTGTTGCCTGGCAGCCCTGTTGATCTTCTATCATAAGTATTGTCTAAACCCTGGAACAAGCTTATGGCTAATTCAGTAAAGCCTGAGTCAGCGGAGTCAGAGTACCTGATCTGCTGCATGTTTGTTCAGGGTCTGTGGCTAAAAGTAGCAGACACAAGATTTGGAGGACAGCCAGGCAACTGGTATCGCTTAAGAGGAAATAAATATGGCAGTCTCCATATCCCTTTCACCTCGGGTTCCCTTTAAAGAGAGTCTGAAGCGACTTTAAAAACAGCTTTTTAGCTTATATTCTACATGGGCATGTTTGCCCCAGCTAAAACGCCGCTCTCCCGCGGCTGAACGAGGGGTCTTTACCCCCCGAATCCCCTCTGTGGTGTCCGGGGATCGCTTCCTGTTGAGGCAGGGCTAATGGCTGTAGCTCTGCCTCCATGAGCGTCTATCAGCACTGATCGCCACCTCTCCCCCGCCCCTCTCAGTCTTCCTTCACTGAGAGGGGCGGGGGAGAGGCGGAGATCCACCGCTGATAGACGCGCATGGAGGCAGAGCTACAGCCATTAGCTCTGCCTCCAGGAAGAGCAAAATCTACGACCAAGTTGGTCGTGCATTTTGCAGGGGGGGATTTGGGGGCTAAAGACCCCTCGTTCAGCCACGGGATAGCGGCGTTTTAGCTGGGGCAATCATGCCCATGTAGAATATAAGCTAAAAACCTGTTTTTAAAGTCGCTTCAGAGTCTCTTTAAGCACAGTGCCACCCAGACCTGTAGGCATTTTTTAACAGGGATCACCACCATTTTTGTTTACCGGCACGTTCCCAGTGCATCAGTTGGATTGCATAATTATTCTGCATGCCAGTTCTATGGACCTTTTCACCAGGGCTGTGGAGTCGGAGCAATTTTGGGTACCTGGAGTCGGAGTTGGAGTCGGTGGTTTCATAAACTGAGGAGTCGGATGATTTTTGTACGGATTCCACGGCCCTGCTGTTCACAGTACTGTTGTAACTGATTGCGTTATTCTACCTCGGTGCACACAGGCATTGTATTAAAGTCTATGTCCAGTATCCATTGCAGTTCACACTCATTATATAACACGTGCATTATACAGCGGACCACTGCAAGCCCAGCCTAAAAATATGTCCGGAGTTCTGCTGTAATCTGGTGGCGTATAACAGCCTGTAGAAATTAAAAGACAAGTCTTATTGGCTGTTATCACATTTGTTCCCCTGGAAATAAAATGCCCGATAACGGTAATCACAGAGCAATAGAGATTTCCTCTGCTCTGTTCCTTCCTCTATCTCCTTGTGTTTGCAGTCAGATGAGGAGATGGATAAGGCTGCGCATTAAGCAGCGGATGATTGCAGCAAATGAGAACTCTAGAGGTACTCTTCCTTCTATCTTATTAATAACAAGAGGATAGAGCAGATAGAGGCTGCGAAACTCGCCTGATCTGCTAAATAAATGAATTTCCTTCCCTTTGACATAGAATGTGGAGCAAACACTTATCTTATGACTTTTTCCTTTCCCCGAGACCGCGCTGTTGATTCCGCGTGTTTTCTTACCAACATCTTCTAATGGCATTCCTACATCTTCCACTGTCATGGCAAATTAGCTCAACAAAGGTCAGCGTAAGTTATTATTCATGGCGTAATGATGGCGGCTATCTGTCACTGCTTCCGCAGGCGCCCTCTGATCGGTGAACAGGTAAGGGGGTCACTGGGAAGTAGGTGGGATTGCGACATGATAGATTGGTGCAGTTCATTAACCAGGCAGGCGAGTCCAAAGGTGAGTAAAGTTCATTATCAGTTGCCACTGTCCTATAAATAAAATATTAAATGTATGTCCCGGCCCTAGGAGAGCCTACGGTTTAATGTCCTTTCTGCAGTCATGTAGATGAACATACTTGCCTGCATCATTATGACTCGAAATAAATTACTCTGCGTATTCCATGGCAATGTATTGTAATTCATTTGCATTGTGCTGCTCTCCTTAATGTCACCAATACCACTTTGGAGATGTTGACAGACAGCTCACTAATCTCTACATACAGTACATGCAGAATGGGTGCTGGGGAAATATGGGTGCCGGAAATAGGGGTTAGTAGAATAGTTTTATAAACGCCTATATTCTACTATTGTACAGTGGTAATTTCTGATCTAGTACATTTTTCCAATATTTTACTATTGCTAAACCTAGCAGAGCCTTCCCTCCACCATTGCATGAGCTTAACCAAACCCCCGACCGATTACTAACCCTAACAGACTCTCTCTCCCTAAACCACGTGTCGAACGCCAGGCCTGGAGGGCCAGATCCATGCCAGTGTTTAGGATGGACTGAGAAAGAAAGGAATGCGTTCTACCTGATGGACCACACCTTTCCTGATTCAGACCCATCAATTCATTTGAGCTCTATCAAAAATGTGTGAGGATCTCGGCCCCGAAGGACCAGTTTGACATACCAGCCCTAAACCGATGCCTAACCTTGACCATTCCCCCTACTGATGCCCAATGCCTAACCGACCCTGATGCCTAAACCTTACCTACCCCCCCCCCCCCCCTCCATGTCTAATCATAATCGCCCCCAACCCCCCCCCCCCCCCCTCCCCCAGTGCCGCGGAAGTTTGGGCCCATAATAATATCTGCTAATTATGCAAATATTAGTCCTTGCTTCCTTTTCTCCTTCCCTTCCTAGGAACTTACACACCCCTCTTTAGAAATATAAAAATACTCAGCCCACTAATCTCCACCCCTTTCCCACGATCATTAACAATCACAGGCCAGTAATCCCCACCCCTTTCTAGGAATATCAACTGATCTCCACCCCTTTCACTGAAACATCAATTAACACAGCCCACTAATCTCCACCCCCTCCCACGAACCTTAACCATCACAGCCCAACCCTTTCAGGAACAAACACACCTTTCTAATCCCCACCCCCTCCCAGGAACCTTAACCATCACAGCCCACTTATCTACACCCCTTTCAGGAACAATCACACCTTTTTGAATCTCCACCCCCTCCCAGGAACCTTAACCATCACAGCCCACTTATCTACACCCCTTTCAGGAACAAACACACCTTTCTAATCTCCGCCCCTTTCTAGGAATATAAACCAATATAACCTACTAATCCCCTCCCCCTTCCCAGGGACATCAACTATCACAGGTTACTAATCTCCACCTCTTTCCAGGAATATCAACTAATCTCCACCCCTTTTACAGGAACCTCAACAAACATAGCCCGCTAATCTCCACCTTTTTTGAGTGATGTCAGCAAACCTATGTGGCTGATCCATAAAAAAGTCTTGCCGTATCATTCTTGTATCAATAAAAGCAATTGTTTTATGTCTATATAGTATAGTGAGCTTTATTAATTTACCTACCTGCTTCACCAGTGGACATTGATCTCTCAGCTTAGGCCACAACTTCCGACTGGCTGACAGCCTCTCTTAAAGGGAACCTGAAGCGAGTAAAATTATTTAAAATAAACACATGATGTAGCTGCAAATTAATATTACATACTTACCTCACTGTCCGTTCCTCTCAGAAGCTCACTATTTTCTTATTACAGTGATCCCTTCCAGTTCTGACAAGATTTTGACAGAACTGAAATATACCAGTTGCTGTCAGTTATATATGAGCTGCTGTCAGTTACAACTGAATATGCAAGGCAATGTCCATGTTTCCCTATGGCTCAAGTGGGCGATATTACACATTAACAGTGTGCTGACCAGGAAGCTGTTATGGAGTAATGGCCATTTTCAAAATGGAGGACGGAGAATTTCATTGATCACAGTGGCCAAACAGAACGCAGGAGAGGAGAAAGAGATTGATGAGTAGACTACACAGGAGGTAAGTATGACTTGTGTATGTTTATTTTCACTTTTAAATTTCAGTTCAGGTTATTTTTATCCTCAGACTGGCAGAGAAGGGGGGGGGGGAGAAGAGAGAGGGAACAGGCAGGTTTCATATCTGATGGCCAAATTTAATGTAGCCAATTAATTTCATTTTTTTGTATTGCAACAACTGTAACTTTTTTTCTTTTTATTATCACAAAGTTTCTTCATGCATAAGTGAAATAAAGCAATGAAATGCACATGCAAATTTTGCCTGTACTGAGCCTTTAAGACTTCCTCTTGTGCTGGTAATGCTCAAAACCACTAATAAAAATCAGAGAGGATGTCTACGCTATAGAAAGTGTAATCTGGCACAAGTAGCCAGCTCCGCTGCATTAAGTGTAAATATTAATTACTCACAGCCGTGTGAGTATCTCTACATGCAGGTTATATTATACTAAATATAATTGTTTATTGAGAGCTGGGTTGCAAGGACCTTTCAGCTAGATTCTCGGTTTATAACTTCACTGCTTTCTATATAGTGTGCCCCCCCCAGACACACACACACACACACACCCGCACACATCACTACCACACACACACACACACCCACCCACACACACACACTACACACACACATCACTACCACACACACACACACACACACACACACACACACACACACACATCACTACCACACACACACACACACACCCACCCACACACACACACTACACACACACATCACTACCACACACACACACACACACACCCACCCACACACACACACACTACACACACACATCACTACCACACACACACACTACACACACACATCACTACCACACACACACACACACACACACACACACACCCACACACACACACTACACACACACATCACTACCACACACACACACACACACACACACACACACACACACACACACACACACACACACACACACACACACACACACACACACTACACACACACATCACTACCACACACACACACTACACACACACATCACTACTACCACACACACACACACACACACACACACACACACACACACACTACACACACACATCACTACCACACACACACACATCACTACCACACACACACATCACTATACACACACATCACTACCACACTACACACACACATCACTACCACACACACACCACTACCACACACACACACATCACTACCACACACACACACACACAGCCTACGCCCTTTAGAGTTACTTCCGTTATTTCCACTGTTCATCTCTTTTCTCTCAGGCATTCCACAATTCTTCATTGCTGCTTCCCCGCTGTGGGATGCTCTCCCTCATGACACGAGACACTCCCATAGCCTCTAAGCCTTTAATCATTCTGTCATGGCTTGACTTCTTCAGACTACCCTAATCAGAGTTTATTGCAGCGACATTTAACTGCGTACAGCATGTACAGCTACTGCTATAATGCGCCCCCCTCCCAGAAGCTGCATACAGGATGTGTAATTGTCTCACAAGTCCCCGGTGTGCTGTGTTTTGTCAATCATACATGGGGCTTGATTCACTAAACCGTAATAACTCAAATATCACACCTTATCAAAGATATCACATCTTATAAAAAATATCACACCTTATCAAAAATATCACACCTTATCAAAGTTAACATGCCTTATCAGACTAGCATAGCGAGCGCTACGAACCCGCAGAGGCTCAGGGCAGGACGAGTGCCATTGCCAATTAGCAGGCATACGTTCGTAGCGCTCCCTATGCTACTCTGATAAGGTGTGATATCGTTGAAAAGGTGTGATATCGTTGATAAGGTGTGATATCGTTGATATGGTGTGATATTTGAGTTATCACGGTTTAGTGAATCATGCCCATTGTTCAATTAGTTTGAAATTCAGAGATTTCTAAATTTCAGCCTAATTGTACAATGATTATTGGACGCAATATTATTTTTTTTCTAATTTTGAAAGAGTAACTAGAAAAGTTTAAAGCTGGTGGATTTTGGCAGGCTAAATTACTAGGGGGCGCCATCGATCCCAGACGTTGGGCAGACATGGTGGCCATACACAAGTTGATATGTCTTGCAGATATCGACCAGCCTTGATCGTATCTGGCAGTGGTCTGTTGACCTTATCAGGCTTTGACAGAGGCGCTTGGCCCAGCTACAGACCTGCTCTGTACCTACTCCTACATATTGCCTGATGAAGCGGGGTCATACCTGCGAAACGCGTTGCATTTCCCCCTGCAGTATGTAAATAAATGTGTTCTGCTAAACTGTGTTGGCATATCTTGTGTCTGTTTGCAGGAGGTAAGTCCACCACTGCCTCCACACCTCCACAAATTCTAAGCTTTTTAGACATTTGTATTCTTCTGGCACCTCTATCCCTGTTACATTATCAGGCTTGAGCTATTTTTGCACTGTTTATTGACTGAATGTTTTGATATGGGGGGGGGGGGGGGGGGATTTTGAGGGACCAAAAGCTGTGTAGCGATATCCGGTAGTGTTTGCAGAGGTTTTATCGATCCTCAAACAGATTTCTCTTGAAAGCTGATCAGAATTAAGTTGTTTAAAGGGAACCTGAACTGAAAATTAAAAGTCAAAATACACTTTCACACATCATACTTACCTCCCGTGTAGTCTACTCATCAATTTCTCTCTCCTCTACTGCGTCCCATTTGTCCACTGTTATCGATGGAATTCTCAGTGATGACCCTGTAACAGCTTCTGGGTCAGCACACTGTTACACTGTAATATTGCCTACTTGAGCCATAGGGAAACATGGAAATAACCTTGCACATCAGTTGTTCTTTCGGGTATCAAAAAGTCAGGGCTAGTTCACACTGGGCGCTTTTCCATCGATTTTGGCAGTATTTCGGATAGCTGGCGATCAGGCAAATCACTGAAAAAACATTACAGCAATATAATTTAATGGAGCTTTTCTCATTTACAGTGGATATAACCCAGTATTTCTTCTTTGCTCTAAAAGATTATTTACAGCATATAATATACTAACACAATGTAATTTTTTTTTTTATTTTTTTTTAGTAAAACAGCATTTAAAGGCTTACATCACCGGACTGACTTTTTCTTTTGCAGGGGCTGCCGCATCCAAACTGGTGATTAGCTTATCTTCTGTATACATTCTTTATTTGATACAATTAAGTAAACATTCTCTGGCTGTGCAGAAACTTATGCTAATGAGTCCTGGGGTGAAACACAGGTCAGAAATCACTGATGGCTGCATTTAAAACAGAATTACAACAGTTATGAATAAAATGCACCAGCAGCTTTCAAAGTAAATAAACTGAACTTTGGGAAGTTATAATTTATAAATGAATATTAATACTTGTGCACAAAAGAAAATAAGATAATTGTATGGGTTATAAAAAGTAGGAAAACACATTTTTGTTGAATATTTTGTCAGAGTTTAAAACCGCTTTAAACGAATTCAAAATTGTGTTTTATTTTTTAAGTGCAGTGATTTTTGAGCGCTTTTCCCAACATTTTTCAAATAAAAACGACTACCCACCAATCATTGACTGATCGCTACACTCTGAAATTGCCCAAAAACGCTTTTGTACTGGACAAAAAATTACCCCAAAGGCGCTATAAATTCGCTTGAAAAAAATAAAAATCGCTATGCACTTGCGCTTAACGATTGCCAGTGTGAACCAGCCCTCAGTGTTGCCTCGCACTCGCAACTGGATTGAACCTTAAAGGGACTCCGAGCATTTCTTATGGGCATGCCTTTAAGCCAGACGACTTCCAACAAAGTCGTGCTATGACCCCTCTGCAGGAGCCTCTTGCAATGGCCACACGTGTCACTTCCTCTTTCTGCTTCAATCAGTGATGCACTTCTCTAACAGAGAAGACAGGGGCGTCCCGGAAGTTATAACGTAGCCAAGATGGCAGAACTGACAGCGAGGTAAGTATGTATTATTCATTTGCCAGCACGTCATGTGTTTATTTTAAATAATTTTCCTCAGTTCAGGTTCCCTTTAAGGTGGTACTTTGATTACTACGCCCTAATTTATTTATGATCAGAACATAATTAATTGTTTCCTGGATGCTAACAAACTATGTACGGCCATCGTTCAGGTAGCTGACATTCTTACCTTGTGGCAATAGAGTCCCAAGTCAAAATCATCCTCCGCAGAATTAAAATAAGGCCCCTAGACCATGGTAGGGATATTAGGTTATGATCTGAGCCCCTCTGAGGGACAGTTAGGGACAAGATTTACTGACTGTGCTCTGCAAGGTATTGGTGAAAATGTGTCTGCAGTATAGCAATGGAAAATAATAATGGCTGCAGTGTACAACAGTTTGACTGTAGAACAACACTGGCAATAGTGATTTTTGAATATTTCCTCTTCAAGGGACAAATGGCCTCAATTCACTAAGCGTATCTCCTGTCTTTAATAACGTTTCTGAGCTGTTTCTAGTGTTATCACCATGGTGATAAGGCATGTAGTAAACTTAACTCTTCTGTCTTTAAGTTAAGGAGAGATCCCTAAAGTTCATTTCAATCCTTAAAGTGAACCATAGACGAAGCACTCTCATGTATGTACCATATAAATCAGTGGGAACATTAGAGAAAACACCTACCCTGCTCTCTGTTTCATCCTTCACTGCTCAGCTTGCTTGTTATCAGCCCTGATAAAATCCCTGACTGAGCATTCAGTCTGGCTTTGCTCAGGAATCATTATAGCTAAGTCTGTCTTCTCTGATGTCTTTTCAAGTCCAAGCCTGCCCCCTTCTGGCTCTGCTATAATGACTCAGCTATAATGATTCCTGAGCAAAGCCAGACTGAATGCTCAGTCAGGAAATTTATCAGGGCTGATAACGAGCAAGCTGAGCAGTGAAGGATGAAACAGAGAGCAGGGTAGGTGTTTTCTCTAATGTTCCCACTGATATATATGGTAAAATACATGAGGGTGCTTCGTCTCTGGATCACTTTAAAATAACCACAGAATTCTAAAGTTAAAGACAGGCTGTTAATTAACTGCATGTGAAAATAACTACAGAAGAGGTAACTTAAGGACAGAAATAATAGGTTAACTCTCTCACTGTGAAAACGTATCTCTACACCTTAATAAGGCAAGCTTATTTAGTGAATTAACACTGAAAATACCATTGATGTGTGGTGGTAGGTTTTCTCTTGCCTTATTATCTCCAGCATGATCTTAGTTCATTGAGGCCATCATGTTACAACAAAGGTGAAGATTTGCCCAGGATGCATAAAATTTAGTTAAAAAGAAGATAAAATTAGAAACTTGGGAGGTGGCTTACTGCTCCAATGAAACATATACAATGAACTAAAGTTTATCTTCTTTGCACAGGCAACACATTTCGTGGGTGCAACCCATGAAACAAATTGCCTGTGCAAAGAAAATCAACTTTATCGTATGTGTCATTGGAGAGGTAAGCCACCTTCCATTTTTCTTATTTTATCTTGTTCCTAACAAAATTGTATTCATCCTGGGCCCCTCTACAGCCTGTTGTGTCAGTTATACCTCCCTCTTTTAGGGGGGTATTGGACTACAGTGGCTTAGCCACTTGCAGTGCCAACTATCTTTTCCAAGAGTGAGACTACCTTCCATCCAGTTATACTTGGAATTCCCGAGTGGAGACAGGTGATAGTTCTCCATCTTCTTCATGTGGTTGGTTGCCCCTTGCTGCAACCCACCTTTGTGAGTATATTTATTTTTCGTTCCCGAGCCTAGTGACATTATTGCACTATTGGGCTCCCCGTTGTCTCTGTGTTTTTTTCCAAGGTGCTTGCTCACCTCACCCTCTCTTCAATTGTCTCATATTGTTCTTTTTTTTTTTAGTTTGAAAAAGAAAAGCAGCATGACATCCGCACATTCTTCTCACCCAAAGCGGCCATCGACAAAAAGCGCAAGAGGACAGAGGAAGACTCAGACTCGGCAGAGAAGCCTGCTGGACAAGAAGCCGATGATGATGATGATGATGCTGTACAAGAAGTGTTCAGTGTGGACAGAGAAACTCCAGCTAACAATGACGAGGTGGTCGATGTTGACGCGCTCTTCCCAGATGAGGATTTTGAGCAGCAAGCCAAGCGGTTTCGGCCCAAAGGCACCCAGACTCCGAAGTCCACACCAAAGAACGTTCGTGTAGGGAAGAGGAAGTCTTGGAACGGAAAACCCTGTGATTTGTTCTCTTCCCCGAAAACACGAGGTCTCTCTGATGGTGACCCGCTCACCCCACCAAGGGTTCCACTCTCAACCAAGAACTGGAGCTGTTCAGCTTGTACCTACACCAACAATGTCTTGTTACCTTACTGCGAGATCTGCGAAAGCCCCAGGAGCAAAAAGTGTAAGTACCAAAGAGAGCAAAAGTAATTACTGGGAGATGAGGGGAGTAGAAAAGCAGTCAAGCATATATACATACAACAATGCTACAAATGTCATATTGCATTTTAATGTGATTATAAACCACATGTCCATTTAAAACCGAAGTTCACACTTGTATATTTGGCATTGTTAGTAAAAGTAAATAGGGCACCATTATGTTGCTCACCCAATTTCTATATTTAAGCAAGGAATCAAGAGAATCAAGAGAATTGTTGGGCCAGATTGGGACTGCGTGACTGCACAGGGGGCGAGCCACCTGCACAGAAGCATGGTTCTGATTGAGCTTGGCTATTTGCGCTGAAGCTCGAGTAGAACTGTGGTAGTGTGCATGGAGCCCACACTTTAGAGGTCCCAGCGCTGTTACCGGGGCTGCGGAGGACGACGTGGGAGCCTGTTTAAGAGGTTAGTATCAAGAAATGTGCGTTGCGAACCTTCCGGGTTTACTTCAACAAAATAAGCAGCTGCCAGAAGAATAGAAGTTGCTGACCCCTTCACCCCCCTTGCTGCTGAGGGATTAACTCTTTGTGGCCAGCACTGTAGCTGTACATCAGCAGAATTGCAACCAACTCATTGTGCAATGAACATCTAACACTGCATTACACACGTCTCCATAACGATCCCCACTTGATAAAATAAACCATTTAATCTGCTCTATTACCTCTTTTATAAAGTTACTGGAGAGGGTCTTGCAAGGTAAATGCTTATTTACATACTAAGCAGGGAAGAGTAGAACAAAGTTATTTTTTTAAGCTGTAGCTCTAGTGCTGGCCACAAAGAGTTAATGCCTCAATGACCTCTGAAAGAGGTGGGTGGAGTAAGCTCTGTGCTCACAGAAATAGACAGGCATGTGCCTCCTTCCAGCTCCTCCCTGAGTTCCTCATGTGGATGATCATGGGATAACGGTCCCACCTGCAGAGACCTGGTCTGTCCAATAAAATTACAGTGTCTTCACAGCTAGAAAGTGCAAAAGGTCCCAGCCAGGTACTCTCAATATAAATGTATTGCCAATAGTACAGATGGGCAATGTTCTATAATACAAGCGAGTTGGTCCATGCATTTTGCACAGGGATATTAGGGCATGCCTTAAGCTCAATACTCACCTGAGGGTTACCTTACCGAGGAACCTCACAGCGATTCCTCCCGACGTACCCCGATCCATCTTTTTATCCGCGGGAACACGCCATGGGCACGAACAAGAGCTCAAATGATCACGGTACTTTGTATGGGATTTATCAGGCATCTTAAAGATCCGATCCATCGTGATGGTCGTTATTGCCGCCAAACATCGTTTGTGTAATCGTGCGCCTGTACTCGCAACGTGAGATTGCAGAAACCATCGCTCGTTACTCAAAATATCGTTGGTCACCAGAAAAATCTTAATAAAAATCGCATAGTGGGTACAGGCCTACAACAGTCTATAACAGGGCTGATTCAGCCACAAATGAGGGAAACTGATGGAAGCAGGACTGATGAGGGGTATGTACTAGGGCTGTGGAGTCGGAGCAATTTTAGGTACCTGGAGTCGGAGTTGAAGTCGGAGTCGGTGGTTTCATAAGCTGAGGAGTCGGAGTCGGATGATTTTTGTACCAAATCCTTAGCCCTGATAAGTATTAGACTAAGGAGTCTGAGTTGAGGAGTCGGAGCCATTTTAGGTACCTGGAGTCGGAGTCGGTGGTTTCGTATACTGAGGAGGTGGAAGATTTTTGTACCGACTCTGCAACCCTGGTATGTACTCTATTTACACACTCCACATGGGCGATAGGGCAACACCTGAGCAGATAACAGGTGGACAGGGGGACATCTTTTGAAACAGCAGCTAAACTTTCGTTAAAAGAATCCTATATTTTAGTGCTACTCAAGCCTTATCTTCATTTAATGTTATATTATCGATGACCTTTACATTTCAGCCTGCAGCCAGCTATGATTTTACATGGCAGATGATTCAGAATGTGTCAGTATAGCAGCACCTTGGTTGGTTTTTAACGAGATTAAATTTCAACAGTTCCGATTGTTTTCCTTTTCTTTTGCTTGCATGAAGAACAAAAAAAAATATGATATAATGTGCTCCTGAAGTGGAAATAATTGTGTGAATTAAAGTGCATCTGAGCTTCAGAATCACATACTCACTACCGGTCCCCCGTTGCCGCTCACGGTCCCTCCAAAGATTAGTGACAAGGGCTTGTTGGTAATCCTGAACGGGGTCGCGCTCCTCTTCAAGCCATGAGGGCTCTTTCACATTAGAGCCCTTTTCCTGCGTTTTAACGCAAAGTCGATACTTTGCGTTTACCAAGGTAAAATGAAAGCCCATAGACTTACATTTTACCTTTCACACCCGACGCTGCGTAGCGGTTCAATGCACCCATGAGCGTTGAACCACCGGGAGCCGGCATTTTCCCGTCGGGTGAATTAATAGCTACCACCGCTGATTGCATCGCACCGCAGTATCCCGACGACATGCCACAGGCCATTCAACTCGTGCAGGAGAACGGCTCCTGCACGCGTTGCTGTACTGTGCCTACGGAAGTACGGCCCCGCCTGCACATGAACCACTTTGCATCCAGACCTTGTTTCCCCCTTATGGACCAGAGCAGTTTTGACATTTTAGCTTTGTCCGTATTTAATCCGCAATAACTTTATCCCTACTTATGACACCTAAATGAAATGTATATTTTTTTTTTTCTAAATAAACTAGGCTTTCATTGTGTGGCATTTTTTCCCTTGAACGGTTTTATTTCCTATGCATTTTAATGGGAAAAATAGGGAAAAAAATAGAAAAAACACATTATTTCTCAGTTTTAGCCATTCCAGTTTAAAAATATAAAGCGCTACTGTAGATAGAAACCAAAATTTTGTTTGGTTATATCTACCGTTTATCACAAATCTTAGATTGTGTTCCTGTCACAATTTATGGTGAAGATAGTTGATTCTGAAATAATGCTACAGTGTGTATTTTTCACTATGAACTAAGAAAATAAAAGTATTAATGGTAAAAATCAATCTTATTGGCTCAGGGAACATATATTCCCTTTCACCAATTAGTGCTGCAGCAGATAGTCCCGGAGGTGTGCACAGGAGCAAGCCCAATCCTGCCAGCACTGCTTCAGCTACAAGACTTATACCTACATCCTCATGGCTTAGATGAAGTCACAGAGGATGTACTGTGGATATACTGTAGTGATAGATAAAGTGGTTAAGCTGGAGCAGCGTGAGTATGGTCACACCTGTGCGTAAGGTGGAGCCGCTTGTGCAGCTGCGTAAAAAAAACTGCACCAGCGCTTTCTTTCACTGGTCGGCACAGGTCTGCACTCGCACAAGTGCTGTTAGTAGCGCTTGTACACCATCCAGGGAACATTGGAGGGAGGGGCGATAGGGGTCCTGAAACGGGGAACAAGAGGTATCTCAAAGACAAGCAGCAAGAGGATATTGAGTAGTGGGTACTCTAGCCCCCAAATCATTTTTTATTGAAAGTTTTCCCTGATTTCTCCAACAATACTGTTGTGTCTCTTACTAACACTTTTGGGTGTATTCACTAAATACATGTAAGATTTTACATGCGCTAGACCAAAGACATACATTTTGGGGGGTATTAAGTAAACTAAGCAACGTGTGTTGCTTATATAATAGGCGTTATTATTGATAATTTACCGGTATATAGCGCCCTTTAACTTCTGTGGTGTACCAAGGAAAAAATAAATATGCTACGTATCCCACAATCTTCCAACGTTATGGTACAAACCACCTCTACATGGTGGGATCTGTTGTCTCAGGCAGAAAGTGGGAAGACTCCCTCCAACATCAGGAAAATAATAGGCTGTAGAGGTCTTCACCCTGCATGGGTAGCTGCCGCTAGCTGGGCTACGCAAAGGGTTTTTCAATTTAAGAAGTCGCTTTCCAGAGGTGGTAGGTGGTACTTACATCAATGTCCTCCTAAAACACCTCAGTTTTATTTTGATGAGTCTGACTTGACTTAATTTGACTAACCAAACTCCATCCAGCCCACCAGACAGGAAGTTCAGGTTAACCCCTGAACCTAAGCTCTTCCTTCTAATTTCAGCCCAAGCAGTGAGTCAGCTGGCTGCCTTTCTGTCCTCTTTTCCATTCTCGTGTGTGTGTGTGTGTGTGTGTGTGTGTGTGTGTGTGTGTGTGTGTGTGTATTGTGTGTGTGTGTGTATTGTGTGTGTGTGTGTGTGTGTGTGTATTGTGTGTGTGTGTACTGTGTGTGTGTGTACTGTGTGTGTGTGTGTGTGTGTGTGCGTTGGGAGTGCTGTGTCACTGGCTGAAGTGTTCTCCCAAAGCCCTATTAGCTGGATGCTCCGCCCTGCTAATAATGGTGAGCACCCAGCTGTCATGGCTCTCTTTTCAGGGCAGCACATAGAAAGGAGGTTGGGCCATCCAGCAGAACAGTGAATAATAATTAAGGGGTGGGATCACACTCACAGCTCTCTGGTACCCCATGTCTGTAGCAGATCAGGAGAGAGTGTGAGAAACATTGTCTACTGTATCAGTGTATAGCGCAGCTGCTCCCTAGAGTTTGCTGCCTGTATTACCATCAAGTAAACCTGAATCATGTAATTCAGACAGTAAACTCTAGGATGCAGCAGCGCTGTTCAATGGTACATTGGACGATCTTTCTCAAACTCTCCCTCGGCTGCTGACACACAGTCTGAAGAGCTGCAAATTTGTGCATTCCGCCTATTAATTATTGTTTGTTGCTTGCCTGTCTGGCCCCGCCCCCTTTCCTATTGCTGCTGCCATACCAGAGGTAAGCTTCTCTTTTCTGAGCTGTGTGCGCGCGTGCGTGTGTCTCTGTCTGTTTTGTTTTTGTGTGTCTGTCTATGTGTAAAGTCTGTGTGTTTCTCTCAGTGTGAGTGAATTTGCACACAGTAGCACCCAGCAATCGTGCCAGAGGAGCACACTGATAAACTGCAAGGGTACTGAGGGAGAGCTATCAATTAGGGGATGCCTTGGAGGCCCATCAGCCATCTCTGGGGCCCTGGGCAATTGCTGGGCAATAGCGCTCCCTCAGTACCCTTGCAGTTTATCAGTGTGCTCCTCTGACACGATTGCTGGGTGCTACTGTGTGCAAATTTACTCACACAGAGAGAAACACACAGACTTTACACGTAGACAGACACACAAAAACAAAACAGACAGACACCCACACACACACAGCTCAGACAAGAGAAGCGTACCTCTGGTATGTCAGCAGCAATAGGAAAGGAGGCGGGCCATATGGAACCGATGTGCACCTATGGAAGCGACAGTCCCTGCATTTCCCTGTCCCACCCCACCCGGCTAATTTTTCAAGCCACCCGGCTAAAAAAAAATTATGGGGAGAACAATGGGCTGGGTGAGTGTAGGAGGCGGTCAGGTTTTGGATTGTAGGGTAAATCTGAATGTCCTGCCTGTGAAGGAGGAACCCAGTTCATACTGGCACTGGCTCTAGAAAAGATTCCTTACGCAGACAACATGCCAGGTAGCTATAACTTTGCAGTATGGGCATACCACTTGGTGCCCTTTAAGTGTCACCTCAGGTGTTTAACTGAAATCATTAATATCTAAGGGAATTTCTTTTTTTTTTTTATAGAACATCCCAGAGTTCTCCTTTAAATCATTTGTTCTGAGCAGAAACACAACTGAGCGCTGATCAGAGCCATTATTATTTTTTTTTCTGGGTTTAGGGCATTCATTCCCCAATAAACCATCCCTCTTGATTCAATTACGGCAAAACACCGATCAGTAATTTGTATATAATGTTCTAAAGGTATTATAACCCGCTTAACGGCCAATTCCGGCACTGGGATTCGGCATCTAGAGGAAGGCAAATAAGGTTATGCAGATTTGAAACGCCGGCGCGGGGGGACCGCGTTCCCACCTGAGCATCAATCT
Organism: Hyperolius riggenbachi; assembly: GCF_040937935.1. Classification (NCBI taxonomy): domain Eukaryota; kingdom Metazoa; phylum Chordata; class Amphibia; order Anura; family Hyperoliidae; genus Hyperolius; species Hyperolius riggenbachi. The sequence continues at coordinate 290,813,568 of NC_090652.1, forward strand.
GCGAACGCGTCTCCTCGCAAAGTGAAAGGTGCCAATTTCTGTCAAGAACGTATGTTGAAAGCTGCTATGGCATGGCATTACGCTGGCACAAATGGACATTTCTGATTAATGTCAGCGGGATGCGAATTCAATGGGCAGGAGCGGAGGTCCCGTTGCCATGGCAGCAAATAAGCCTAACGCTCATTGCCCTGCTGTTTTTCTTTCCCTCGTCTGGAGATTTATGATCAAAAGGGCAATGAAATTATAGATTTTTAGTTCTTTCACTGACTAATGATGCTGCGCTTGCATTACATTGTGACTGTCTGCTGTGCGCCAGACACGGCCGAATCAAGTTTGATGGCTTATGGGAAAAAGTTTCCCTGTTTTCTTAAAAAGTTGGGGCTGTGGCAAAAAGGGTTACTGCGCTGGATAGTTTACTGGTTAAAGAGGAACTCTAGTGAAAATAATGTAATTAAAAAAGTGCTTCATTTTTACAATTATTATGTATAAATGATTGTCAGTGTTTGCCCATTGTAAAATCTTTCCTCTCCCTGGTTTACATTCTGACATTTATCACATGGCAACATCTTTACTGCTGGCAGGTGATGTCAGTGGAAGTAGCTGCTGCTTGCTTTTTTGGCAGTTGGAAACACCTGTAAACAGCTATTTCCCACAATGCAACGAGGTTCACAGACAGGCAACTGCCGGGACTGTGGTCCTCACAGTTTTCTGTGGGAGGGGTTTCACCACAGTATCAGCCATACAGAGCCCCCTGATGGTCCGTTTGAGAAAAGGAATAGATATCTCATGTAAAAGGGGGTATCAGCTACTGATTGGGATCAAGTTAAATTCTTGGTTACCGTTTCTCTTTAAGGGCTCTGCCTCTGACACAGGAGATCAAGGTTCAAATCTCAGCTCTTCCGGTTCAGTAAGCCAGCACCTATTCAGTAAGGAGACCTTGGGCAAGGCTCGCTAACACTGCAACTGTCTATAGAGTGCACCCTAGTGGCTGCAGCTCTGGTGCTTTGAGTCCACCAGGAGAAAAGCACAATATAAATATTCTGTGTCTGTGTGACTAGAATTCGTACCTGTGCAAACCACTAAACATCTTTCATCAGCAAGCTACAGTAACTTGTGGTTTTTTTTTTTTTTTGTTCATTTAAGGAAACTTGCTGGAAACCATAGCAACGTCCTACAGTCTCGTGTTAAAAATGATTCCCAGAATTCTGGTTTTTTTTTTTTCTCTTTGTTTGATCTGCAACAGGAAGCTGGTTTTATTGTTTTCTTTTCACTCGGAGCTCTACTGGGCGGTAAGACTTTGTTCACACACAGAAATATGTACATTTCCTGTCCTATCCTAGCCTGTCAGGTTTGCATCTGTTTTCTTTCAGTTTTACCTGACTGCTCTGGTACTGTACACCTTTTATGTCTGAGCACACACATAGAAACATGTACAAAACTGACCGGACCGGAAATGTACAGTTTTTAACCAGTTTTACCTGACATGATTATATCGGTACACCTTTTATGTGTGAACACACCCATAGAAAACTGACAGGACTGGGCAAGAAATGTACACCTTTTTTTTTTTTTTGTAGAACCAAGCCATATAAAACTCATACAAAACTGACAGGACTGCACTAAAAATGTATAGAAAACGGATTGAAATACTGACATGACTGGACTGGGCAAGAAATGTCCACCTTTTATATGTGAACACAGCCAGAGAAACCCATACAAAACTGACAGGACTGGACCAGAAATGTACACGTATGTGTGAACCATAGAAATGCATGCTAAACTGATGCCAACTGTCAAAAACGGACAGGACAGAACAGGACTGGACAACTTTTTATGTTTGAACCCAGCTTTACAGCCGAGTTAAGCAGTGTTCTCCCCAGGCTCTTTTAGCCGGGTGCTCCACCCGGCTAGTTTTGGTGAGCACCCGGCTGTCATCAACTCGCCTCCTCCTAAGATATTAGGCAATAAAAAGGGAGTTTGCTACTTACACCATCTGTAGATAAAAATGAAAGAGGAACTGTAGTGAAAATAACGTTTTCTTCTCCCTGACGTAAAGCCAGATATTTATTGCAGGTGGACACATCTTTACTGCTGGCAGGTAATCTCTGCAGAACTTGCTGTGAAGCCATTACAAAATATACCTGGTCATCCTGAACTCTCTGGAGGGGGGGGGGGGGGGGGGTTGGAGAATTCCACATACAGTATATAAACAGCTTAGGCTAAACATCAGTGGGAGGGCGGGGCTACATACAGCAATATAAAGCTATAGGGATTGTTTCTGGTGCTGAAACCAAGAGAATGAATGTGAAAAGTGAGTATCCCAAATACTTAACTGCAGTCTACAGTATGCCACTGCAGTGCCTCTTTAACAGTTGCCTCAGTTTAATCCAGTTTGTGTACCTAGCTTCAGCTAAGCTGAGAAGGAATTACAGATCATGAAACTTCTGTGTTGTTGTGCAAACACTTCATATAGTTAGATACTGCTGAAACAATGAGGTCCCTTTTACACTTGCATTGTAAGTGTGCGTTACGTTACCCTGTTTTACTGCAGGGCAGCGCTATGGCAAAGCAAGACGATGGGGCCTAGCACACTTACCACATTGTGTCTGAAGTGCCCAATCCTCTGCCGATACACCTCAAAGTCAACACCGCATTACCAGCTGATTTTCACAGCGGCGGAAGTAATGCAAGTCAACAACCGACACTTGAATTTTAACCACTTTATCCACCAGTGTTCCTATGTCCTCTGTGACTTCATCTAAGCCAGGAGTCAGTAGATCTACGTCTTGTAGCAGAAGCTCAGCTGTGCAGGATTGGGCTTGCTCTTGTGCACATTTCTGGCACTATCTGATGCAGCACTAATTGGTGAACGGGAATATATGTTTCCTGAGCTAATGAGATTGATTTTTACTATTAAAAATACTTTTATTTTCTCAGTTTATAGTGAAAAATACACTCCGTAGCATCATTTCATCAAATATCTTAACTTCATTGTAAATTGTGACAGAAACATATTCTAAGTTTTGTGATAAGCGGTAAGAATAGCCACACAAAATTTGTGCTTTTTATCTACAGTAGAACTTTTTATTTTTAAAGAGTAACTGTCAGGCTGCAAAAGCTAATTTAAACTTCTGTTCTCCTGTGTTAAACAGTTTAGAAGGAAGCCAAAAAGGCAATACTGAAGTTAAAAATCTCTCTTACTTTGATGTTTGCTGGACAGCAAGGCTGTTATTCACAAACTCCTAAGGAGGCCAGCAGGGCGCATAACAGATACTGCAAAGCATTCTGGGGCTGCTTCTTCTCCCCAGTGCACTCCCTTGGTCCTCCTCTATATTTCCCTATCACGCCCTGAGGCTGCTTTCACAGTGGGAAGTTACAGGCTCATGTTACAGCAGCTTGTAACAGCAGCCTAAACTCACAGCACTGAAAAATCAATGTGCTGTTCACAGGGCACATGTTCAGTTAGAGTATACTGCGTGAGTCGCTATTGTTCCTAGCCACATGGCTAATTAATATTCGCTGCACAGTAGTGTTGTCCGGATCATGAACCATTAGGATCTTTGATCCTGATCTTTTTTGTGAGTCGAATCATCAGGATGCAAGGAAAGGGAGGATATGACATCACAATTGGCTTCATACAAGACAATCAAGCATGGAACCTGCCATGAGCTGTCAGGAGCATCATTCTCTGCAGACACTATATAAAAATTCTGTGAAATTCTAATGTGGACAGTGAAATGCATATGTAATGTAAGTACAAGCCAGTATTTAGCTACTGATATATGTGTGTTTTTTCTCTGAGACCCTATTCCTAACAGCTCCTCTTTAACCCATTCAGGTTCTGTGGTTTTCACGTGAGAAATGTTCACCTCCCATTCATTAGCCTATAACTTTATCACTACTTATCACAATGAACTGATCTATATCTTGTTTTTTCCGCCACCAATTAGGCTTTCTTTGGGGGGTACATTTTGCTAAGAGCCACTTTACTGTAAACGCATTTTAACAGGAAGAATAAGAAAAAAATTGAAAAATTCATTATTTCTCAGTTTTCAGCCATTATAGTTTTAAAATAATACATGCCTCCATAATTAAAACTCACGTATTGTATTTGCCCATATGTCCCGGTTATTACACCGTTAAAATTATGTCCCTATCACAATGTATGGCGACAATATTTTATTTGGAAATAAAGGTGCATTTTTTCCATTTTGCATCTATCACTATTAACAAGTTTAAAATAAAAAAAATATATAAATATTTCATCTTTACATTGATATTTAAAAAGTTTAGACCCTTAGGTAAATATTTACATGTTTTTTTTTTATTATTGTAATGTTTTTTTTTTTTTTATAGTAAACATTTTATTTGGGTAGTTTTGGGAGGGTGGGAGGTAAACAATAGATTTATAATGTAAATGTGTGTCCATTTTTATTTATTTTGACTTTCAGTTGTAGTATTACTTTTTGGCCACAAGATGGCGGCCATGAGTTTGTTTATATGACGTCACTCTAAGCGTAACACACGCTTAGAGTGACGCATCGGTCAGGGAACGGCCAGAAAAGGTGCAGCTTCCGAGAGAAGCTGTCGCTTTTTCAGCGGGGGAGAGGAATCAGTGATCGGGCACCATAGCCCGATACATTGATTCCCTGGCTATCGAATCCGCGGCCGGGAGTGCGCGTGCACGCGCGCAATCGGCCGTGGGAGCGCGCATGGTTCCTGGACGTAGTTTCTACGTCCATGAACCAAAATAGGTTAAACTGGAATTGGTAAAACTGAGAAATAATGTTTTTTTATTTTTTTTCCTTGTTTTCCCATTAAAATTTATAGAAAACAAAATTGTTCGAGGGAAAAAATGGCATACAATGAAAACCTAGTTTGTCTTGAAAAAAACAATATATATTTCATTTTTGTGTCATAAGTAAGGATAAAGTTATTTCTGATTTAAATAAGGACATAGCTAAACAGTCAAAACTGCTCTGGTTCATAAGTGGGAAACAAGGTCTGGATGCGAAGTGGTTAAAAAGGTTGGCAGTGTGCATGCACAGAATGATGGGAATATGACGGTAATCCGAGTGCCGTACCTCCTGTTTAGCAGGGAGAATGTCACTTGGCAACGGTCATGCAAGGGGCGGCACTAAGCCTATGACATTGTCAACGGACTCTGCTGCAGGGTCATATGTGAGTCATTTTTGTGCAGTGCGATGCGGAAGGGGCGGGGCATCTCACCGCTAACACATTTCAAGTGTAAATCTGTCCTGAATTGGTCATAATTTGCATGGGAGCTCAGTGAGCAGCAGTAACATTAATGTAATAAGTTACATATGGTTTAAACTTGCAACCTAAATTTTCAACAGTTTCAAACCAAAATAAGGTTATGGGACTTCAGGAGAGTTCTATTTACAATCACCGTAGTTCTACAGCTACTTTTTTTTTTTGATCTCGTGTTTTACTTGGCCCGGCGTAAACAAGAATTCAAAGACCAATAAATATGTTGTAACTACTGGTAATTCTCAGAACTAAACTTCTGCCTGTTTGAGATTACAGGACTGAAGTTGGGTAATGTTATAGGTAGCCATGTTGTCCCTGGGTGGGCAGTTATAGTATTAGTTTGGTCACGGAAGGGCAGTAAGTCTTCAGGAGGTGGAAGAAGATGTCACCTCTCAGAGTGTACTTTTTATGATCATGACTGTGGTATCGATGGGCTGACAGTTGTCGTTTTCCTGTTGGGCGAGGACAGGCTCGGAGACTGCGGCAGCGAGCGTATCCAGCCTTCCGGAGGAGAAAGAAAATCAAAGTCAGACTGATGGTGTTAATCAGCCCGTCTACTGCGCCCAGCAGGAGTCGCCCTCCACTCCGACTGGCAACTTACAGGAAGGGGATCATTTGCTAAACATCCAAAACGACAACTCGGAAGACCTCCCCGGGGAGGAATCGACAGCCATTGAACCAGGTAATGCGCAATGAAGTCTCCTTTCACCATAGGCACCGCTTGCTGTTTAATGGACAGGGAGACTTGCTATTGGATGGTGCGGGACTTTGCTCAGGCTGGGGAGTTACTTTGCAATGTTCTTCTGTTTGTTTAATTAACCTTTTTACAGTGTCTTTGTCTCACCACTTGAAGCCGAGGTTTAGCCTCTCATCAGGTAACTGCGCTGCAGCGACTCTAGTAATGTGCGAGGAGAGGTTTGGCAAATCCTCCTGTAAGTCTAAGCGGGAATATTTCAGCTGTTTATGGGGCTTGTCTTTATAGCAATGGATTTATTTCTTGCCGGTCTTGATGCTGTTTCTAGTCCTCCCCTGTGATTACATCTGTAGTCTGATTGTAATAGCTCAGCAAAAGGAGAGGACAAGCGCTTGTCCTGGAAACAAGCCGCACATGCAGGAAGGTCTATACCTCAATGGGAACCTGAAGCAAGAAGTATATGGAGGCTGCCATATGTCCTTCCCTTTCCTGCCAGTCATCCCCTGCCGTCCCCTCTCTCTCCCGGCCTGCTGTGTCTCCTCTCTCTCCCCCGGCCTGCTGTGTCTCCTCTCTCCCCCGGCCTGCTGTGTCTCCTCTCTCTCCCGGCCTGCTGTGTCTCCTCTCTCTCCCAGACTGCTGTGTCTCCTTTCTCTCCCCCGGCCTGCTGTGTCTCCTCTCTCTCTCTCCCGGCCTGCTGTGTCTCCTTTCTCTCCCCCGGCCTGCTGTGTTTCTCCTCTCTCCCGGCCTGCTGTATCTCCTCTCTCTCTCCCGGCCTGCTGTATCTCCTCTCTCTCTCCCCCGGCCTGCTGTGTCTCCTCTCTCTCTCCCCCGGCCTGCTGTGTGTCTCCTCTCTCTCTCCCGGCCTGCTGTATCTCCTCTCTCTCTCCCGGCCTGCTGTATCTCCTCTCTCTCTCCCGGCCTGCTGTGTGTCTCCTCTCTCTCCCGGCCTGCTGTGTGTCTCCTCTCTCTCCCGGCCTGCTGTGTGTCTCCTCTCTCCCCCGGGCTGCTGTGTGTCTCCTCTCTCTCTCCCGGCCTGCTGTATCTCCTCTCTCTCTCCCGGCCTGCTGTGTGTCTCCTCTCTCCCCCGGCCTGCTGTGTGTCTCCTCTCTCTCTCCCGGCCTGCTGTGTGTCTCCTCTCTCCCCCGGCCTGCTGTGTGTCTCCTCTCTCCCCCGGCCTGCTGTATCTCCTCTCTCTCTCCCGGCCTGCTGTATCTCCTCTCTCTCTCCCCCGGCCTGCTGTGTCTCCTCTCTCTCTCCCCCGGCCTGCTGTGTGTCTCCTCTCTCTCTCCCGGCCTGCTGTATCTCCTCTCTCTCTCCCGGCCTGCTGTATCTCCTCTCTCTCTCCCGGCCTGCTGTGTGTCTCCTCTCTCTCCCGGCCTGCTGTGTGTCTCCTCTCTCTCCCGGCCTGCTGTGTGTCTCCTCTCTCCCCCGGCCTGCTGTGTGTCTCCTCTCTCTCTCCCGGCCTGCTGTATCTCCTCTCTCTCTCCCGGCCTGCTGTGTGTCTCCTCTCTCCCCCGGCCTGCTGTGTGTCTCCTCTCTCCCCCGGCCTGCTGTGTGTCTCCTCTCTCTCTCCCGGCCTGCTGTGTGTCTCCTCTCTCCCCCGGCCTGCTGTGTGTCTCCTCTCTCCCCCGGCCTGCTGTGTGTCTCCTCTCTCTCCCGGCCTGCTGTGTGTCTCCTCTCTCGCCCGGCCTGCTGTGTGTCTCCTCTCTCTCCCCCGGCCTGCTGTGTGTCTCCTCTCTCTCTCCCGGCCTGCTGTGTCTCCTCTCTCCCCCGGCCTGCTGTGTCTCCTCTCTCTCTCTCCCGGCCTGCTGTGTCTCCTCTCTCTCTCCCCCGGCCTGCTGTGTCTCCTCTCTCTCTCCCCCGGCCTGCTGTGTTTCTCCTCTCTCTCTCCCGGCCTGCTGTATCTCCTCTCTCTCTCCCGGCCTGCTGTGTCTCCTCTCTCCCCCGGCCTGCTGTGTTTCTCCTCTCTCTCTCCCGGCCTGCTGTATCTCCTCTCTCTCTCCCCCGGCCTGCTGTGTCTCCTCTCTCTCTCCCCCGGCCTGCTGTGTTTCTCCTCTCTCTCTCCCGGCCTGCTGTATCTCCTCTCTCTCTCCCGGCCTGCTGTGTGTCTCCTCTCTCCCCCGGCCTGCTGTGTGTCTCCTCTCTCTCTCCCGGCCTGCTGTGTGTCTCCTCTCTCCCCCGGCCTGCTGTGTGTCTCCTCTCTCCCCCGGCCTGCTGTGTGTCTCCTCTCTCTCCCGGCCTGCTGTGTGTCTCCTCTCTCGCCCGGCCTGCTGTGTGTCTCATCTCTCTCCCCCGGCCTGCTGTGTGTCTCCTCTCTCCCCCGGCCTGCTGTGTGTCTCCTCTCTCTCTCCCGGCCTGCTGTGTCTCCTCTCTCCCCCGGCCTGCTGTGTGTCTCCTCTCTCCCCCGGCCTGCTGTGTGTCTCCTCTCTCCCCCGGCCTGCTGTGTGTCTCCTCTCTCCCCCGGCCTGCTGTGTGTCTCCTCTCTCTCTCCCGGCCTGCTGTGTGTCTCCTCTCTCCCCCGGCCTGCTGTGTGTCTCCTCTCTCTCCCCCGGCCTGCTGTGTGTCTCCTCTCTCTCCCCCGGCCTGCTGTGTCTCTCCTCTCACTCCCCCGGCCTGCTGTGTGTCTCCTCTCTCCCCCGGCCTGCTGTTTCTCCCCTCTCTGCCCGGTCTGCTGTGTGTCTCCTCTCTCTCCCCCGGCCTGCTGTGTTTCCCCTCTCTGCCCGGTCTGCTGTGTGTCTCCTCTCTCTCCCAGCCTGCTGCGTCTGTCTTGGCTTCCCACAGAGAACCACTGCTTTCTCTTCTTCCTTGATGTTCTCTGTGGCTCAGCGGTGGGTAAAAGCTGCACATGCAGGAAAAGAAAGCATTTCTATTCCCTCAAGGGACAATTATCAGTCAGGGTCCATTCGCTCTGAGATCTCACAACAAGTCAGAGATTCTCAGCTTGTATTAATAGGCATTTCCTATGGTTTGAAGCACTTATGGTCCCCTCAGAGAAGCCCTACAGAGACCCATTTCTCCAGCTGTTGGAAGAGATTGCGGAGCAGACATTGGCCATCGGGGAGCCGAGACTCAGCCGCTGGGTTAGGCTGATACTTGCCTGCACAAAAGGTTAGCTGAGGCTAGTGACAGAGCGGTTTTAGGGTTTCATCAGCTTAAAGGAAGAAAATCTTAAAATGTAAAACACATGTAAACATATACAAATAAGAAGTACGTTTCTTCCAAAGTAAAATGAGCCATAAATTACTTTTCTCCTATATTGCTGTCACTTACAGTAAGTAGTAGAAATCTGACATTACCAACAGGTTTTGGACTAGCCCATCTTGTCATGGGGGGTTCTTAGGGTTTTCTTTAGTTTTAAAAGCACTTAGTGAATGGCTGTTCATAACTGCCAAAAAGTGTGCAGCAAGCAGGGAGGCCAGCATCTTTGTATAAATCTTTTTCAGGGAACGTCTTTAAAAGAATAAAGGCCATGCTGATAATCACCCATGAAGAGATGGACTAACCCAAAACATGTCGGTAATGTCAGATTTTTACTACCTACTACAAGTGGCAGCAACATAGGAGAAAATAAATGGATGGCTCATTTTACTCTGGAAGAAATTTACTTTTTATTTGTATGTGTTTTAAATGTTACGATTTTCGCGACAGCTCCTCTTTAAAGGACCACTCTAGCGAAAAAAGTAAGCAGTTAAAATCTTACAGAACCGACAGGTTTTGGACTAGTCCATCTCCTTCACGGGGGTCTCCTCAGGGTTTTCTTTGCTAAATGGCAGTTGCTTAGTGAAAGCAACTGCCTGTTCCTGGGGGGGGCTCAGCGCATCTCTGATGGAGGCCATTCAGAGGCGGCCTGGTGTTGCGCTGATCCACCTTTTGCGCAATTTTGTGCTTAGTCTAACCGCCAATATAATGAGTAGGGAGGCTGGCTGGTACCTTAATATTTTATCAGTTAAACTGTTATCCAGAAAAAGCTTTTGATAACAATGAAAACCCTGAAAATCCCCCATGAGGAAATGGACTAGTCCAAAAACCTGTTGATTCTGTCAGATTTTAACTGCTTACTTTTTTCGCTAGTGGTCCTCAACCCCTTAACGCTGATCTGCAGCGGGAGGGTGGCATAGGCTGTCGGCTGGCATAGGCTTCAGCCTATGACTGCGGATCACCGCTGAGAGTCTGTCACATGGCTGTCCCCAGTACAGGATGCTGTAGATCGCAGTGCTGTACACAGTAAATAGACAGCGGTTTTGCTGTATAACAGTCTCCTAGCAGCAATCGGAGCGGAGCTCTGCCATACAAGCAGGAATGGGCGCGCATTAGGGTGTGCGATCCACTGCAATCCCCGCCCCAAGAACCTTACGCCAATCGGCGTTAGGCGGTCCTGGGGCTGCCGTTGCGGCCACGCCCATTGGTGTGACGCGGTCGGCAATAGGTTAATGCACGGTGCCTGGGGTAATGGAAGTTTATGAGCGACGCACATAGTGTAAACAGAGCGCGGTGCATCAGGGCACACATGCGCGGACCAGCGGGTATCCCAGTAACATACTTATTGCACTGAGCCGGGGTCGGCGCTATGCAAATGACCCTGTCGGCACACTCTGCCCCGGGGTCATATGATTGGTTTTTTTTGGGTTGTGGTGGGATGCAGCAGGAAATCAAGTGTAAAACCGCCCCGAAAGTTGACCCATCTTGTAAGGGTCATAAAACAAGTGTGGCCATCATAATCTTCTCACCCATCACAAGTGTAACCACAAAACACCTGCTCTGAAGGATGGACACCTTTTATCGGAGGGAGTAAAGTAGCATTTGGGGTTCCCTAATGGCCCGTACTCACGGGCTGCAGAAATGGCCTGTCGCCAGCACACGTGAGCGTGCTAGCGACAGGCCGGCGACAGCTTCTCTCCAGGTCCCTCCGCGTACACACGCGGAAGAGGGACCAGCGGCGAGACGGAAGCTGTCGCCGACGTTCCTCCTCCCCCCGCCGGAAGCTCCATTTACCTCTATGGAGGTTGCTGTCGCTAGTCCGCGTACTCACGCGGACTAGCAACAGTTGCGGCGGAGGTGCGGCGGCGACTGTTGCCATGCGATTGAAACTTTCAATCGCATGGCGACAAGAGCGACGGGCGACAGTTCGGGGTGCGCGCGCGTGCAACGGCCCATACTCACGGGCGACCTGTCGCCGCAACACGCGCGCGCCGCGTGTTGAGGCGACAAAAGTCCCTCGTGAGTATGGGCCATTACAGTTCTGGGCCCTCCTGCAGCCTCAGGGGCTGCTCCCCTCTAGTTACGCCCCTGTTCCTGCTGGGTCATGTATGTTAGAACAGTGTTCCCCATCCCTGTCTTCAGGGCCCACCAACAGTGCGTGTTTTGTAGAAATCCACAGAGGTGGTTAATCAGCTGTAATTACCTCACCTGTGCATGTTTGTGGTTTCCTGCAAGACATGTACTGTTGGTGGGCCTTGAGGACAGGGTTGGGGAACTCTGCGTTACAGGAGAACCCAATGCTGGATTTGTGGGGTGTAAGAAGGTTCAGGAAGCCGTTGGACTATCCAGAATTGAACTTCATCCCAATCAGTAGCTGATACCCTCTTTTACATGAGAAATCTATTCCTTTTTACAAACGTATCATCAGGGGGCGCTGTATGACTGCTATTGTGGTGAAACCCCTCCCACAGGAAACTCTGTGGACCATGGTACTCCTGGCAGTTTCCTGTCTGTGAACCTCATTGCATTGTGGGAAATAACAGCTGTTTTAGGCCTGAAACACACCAGAGGAGTTTTTCTGAGCGTTTTGAGTTTTTAAATCTGCTGCTAATGTTATCCTATGTGTCTGTGCACACTGGAGCAATGAGGTTTTGTAAAAAACCCCATAGCATTACATTGAGAAGAGGTTTTGAAACCTCTAAAAGCTCTTCCCAATGTAATGCTATGGGGTTTTTTACAAAACCTCATTGCTCCAGTGTGCACAGACACATAGGATAACATTAGCAGCAGATTTAAAAACTCAAAACGCTCAGAAAAACTCCTCTGGTGTGTTTCAGGCCTTACTGTTTACAGCTGTTTCCAACTGCCAAAGAAAGCAAGCAGCACCTCCTGTCACTGGCATCACCTGCCAGCAGTAAAAATGTCACCATGTGATAAATATCAGAATGCAAATCAGAGAGAGAAAAATGTTTACAATGGGCAAACACTGACTAAATCATTTATACCCAATTATTGTAAAAATGAAGCACTTTTTTGATTACATTATTTGGCAGCCTGTAAAATGTTTTTACAAGTTTTTTGTACTCTGCAGGTTTTGGACACAGCCTAATTTGTAAGTTAGAGGACAACTGAAGTGAGAAGAATACGGAGGCTGCCATTGTTATTTCATTTTAAACAATGCCAGGTGCCTGGTAGTCCTGCTGATCTATTTGGCTGCAGTAGTGTTTGAATAACACCAGAAACAGGCATGAAGCATGTCAGATCTGACAATAATGTCAGGAACACCTGATCTGCTGCATACTTGTTCAGCGTCTGTCTAAAAGAATTAGAGGCTGAGGATTAGAAGGATAGCCATGCACCTTGTATTGCTTAAAGGGAACCTAAACTGAGAAGGATCTGGATTTTTCCTTTAAAAATAATACCAGTTGCCTGACTCTCCTGCTGATCCTGTATCTCTAATACTTTTATCCACAGCCCCTCAACAAGCATGCAGATCAGGTGCTCTGACTGAAATCAGACTGGATTAGCTGCATGCTTGTTTCAGGTGTGTGATTCAGCCACTACTGCAGCCAAAGAGATCATCAGAAGTGCCAGGCAACTGGTATTGTTTAAAAGGAAACATCCATGTCCCTCTCAGATAATGTTCCATTTAAAAGGAAATAAATATGGCAGCCTCCATATCCCTCTTGCCTCTACTTTAACCTCATCTTGTCAGTGCCTCTTTAACTGTTACTTCCTATTTCCTGCTTCTTATCTTGTAGTTTATTGTTTCTCACTTACTCCTATCTCATTACTCTTTTCTCCGCACTTTCTTCACCTGTGCTGTGACGTCTCCCTTCCCTCTCTCTCCTTCCCCCGCACTCTCCTCACCTCTCCCAACTCGTACATCTCCCTGTAAACTCCTGTATCCCCTGGTGGCCGCTCGCCCCATATACTCCACTCTGAATCCATACTGACTGTCCTACATATTGTGCTTCGTTGCAGAGCATTGTGGCAGCCCGCCTGCCTTCCCAGCCTATGATGGATTCATGTTTTGTGCCAGTAGGCACACGGACCGCATCTATTTATACAGCAAGGTATGTACACACGGAAGGGGCCCGCAGATCAGAAGGAAATAAAATAAGACGTCCGGAGGAGAGAGCTGCTTATTGTCTCACTGATATTTGAGCAGCTCCACTGCCAGCTGGGATTGCAGTTTATTGAATTAAAAAGCCATATTGTCTTCCCTGCCAGAGAGGAGATTAACGTGGAGCGCTCAGCCGTCTCCCCGCAACACTTTGATTGCGAGTTCACAATTCCGCCCAGACCCGCTGAACACATCTGGGGCTCTGAATTCCGCTCGCTCCGTGTAACCTCATGTCAACCCCGGACTGCCTTTCATTAAAGGGTAGCGCTCGTCAGTAAATCTCTGTAATGTTCACACATACAGCCATATTTTATAACTGTGGCAGAAGCGAATTCATCTCTATTGTGCCGAGGACCATTCAAAACCTCGCTTTCAATTTATCGTGCGCTAAAAGAAATTGTATACAATGAACAGAGGCGCCAAAAGTATAAGATTAGATTAAATGAGCTTAAAAACCAACTTAAATGGCAAAATTGAAGGAGGAAGTGGTGGTCTTACCTCCCTCAAGCAGACACAACAACGACTGCGATTCAGACAGTCAAACACATTTATTAGGAACTCCAAAAAGAAATGCAACGCGTTTCGCAGGTTCAACCCCGCTTCATCAGGCAATATAGGGAGGAGTATCAAACAATCTGCACAAGGATTCAAATTAAGCGCCTCACAGAGGCGCTTAATTTGAATCCTTGTGCAGATTGTTTGATACTCCTCCCTATATTGCCTGATGAAGCGGGGTTGAACCTGCGAAACGCGTTGCATTTCTTTTTGGAGTTCCTAATAAATGTGTTTGACTGTCTGAATCGCAGTCGTTGTCGTGTCTGCTTGAGGGAGGTAAGACCACCACTTCCTCCTTCAATTTTGCCATTTAAGTTGGTTTTTAAGCTCATTTAATCTAATCTTATACTTTTGGCGCCTCTGTTCATTGTATACAATTTTGAGTCCACCCTTGGTGGAGGGTTGCTACCCTTTCTTCCTGTCTACAGAGAGCGACTTCTTAATCCTGAGTGGGGTCAGGACAATCTCCCCACCTGCCTTTACAGTGGTTGCCTGCTGGTGACCCTGACTTGTGAGTATTTAGCAATACAAACTTATTGCCACCTTGTCCAGTACGAATTACACTATTGGGGCTCTTGGTGTTCCCTGTTTTTATCTCTTTGCTAAAAGAAATAGAATTTAAGAAAAAAAATCTGAATACATTTTTTTTTTAACCACTTGAGGATCGCATTGTTAAACCCCCCTACAGACCTGGCCATTTTTTTTTACTAATTAGGCCACTGCAGCTTTAAGGGCTCGCTGCAGGGCCGTACATGTCAGCACACAAGTGATTTCCCCTCCCCTCGTTCTGCCCACCAACAGAGGTCTCTGTTGGTGGGCAAAGATCGCTCCCAGGATGTTTGTTTATGTTATTGTAAGTATTTATCGTATTATTTTTGTAATGTGTTTTTTGTTTTTGTTTTTTACCCCTAGTTTCCTCCCTCCCCCCGCCAGCCAATCACTGTGATGGACTGTCATAGCCTTCAGACAGCGGATCACTCTAGAGCCTGCCAGGGGGACAGCCGTTTTACTTGGCTGTCCCCAGTACAGCGCTGCCGTAGATCGCAGCGCTGTACAGCCATAAAAGACGGTGATCACCGCTGGGAGACTGAAGGCGGAGCTCCGTCATCCAAGCGAGGATGCATCGGCGCGCATGATCCTCTGCTCTCCCCCAGGACTTTATGCCGATCGGCGTTAGGTGGTCCTGGGGGAGCCACCGCGCTCACGCCAAACGGCATGATGCAGTCCTAAAGTGGTTAAAAAAAGTCACCTTCAGGGATGATATTCTTGATTTCCTGGCTTGCTGTCCTCCCCACTCCACCCCACATCCTTTTGGCCCCTTATCCCGCATGCTGAATTACAAGCTAGTATGGTTTATGTATATCTCCCAACTTTTTCAGATCAGAAACAAGAAGTGGACCCAAATTAAAAATACAAGATTTCAGAAATAAAATCGATTTTCTAAATTATAATAATAAATAGCAGCCTTTTTTTCAGCTGTATGATGACAAATATAAAATATTTTACATTTATTGGAGGAACCCCTCCCTTCCTTTCATATTGCCGGGACAGAATCCGGCAGACTGGTGGAGGAGATAAAAAAACAAAACACAGGCTGCTACTGATGATGTCACAGGGGAGGTGATCTCAGCTTGTGTGAGATTTCACATAGACGACGCCCCTGTGTGGGAAGGTAGCTGATGACAAACACACCCATGATCTAAAACCTCCTACTAAGCTCAGAAGTAATGGCTGCCACCTGTATAACCCTAGTTATGAAAAGAGAAGGGTGAAAAGCATGCACTGAAATGTGCATAAGCTTGAAGGAGTGTTTATTTATCTTTGTATGTGTCAGAGTGGTGCAACTTAATATTTTGAATTAAAAAAAATGTGTGGTTTGTGTCTGCTTTAAGCCACACCCCTAACCACGCCCCTGGCCTAGTCAAGCATACCATAAAGATTTCAATAGAAAAATCTTGTTTTAGGCATAGAACGTCTACGTGGGACCGTTAGAAGCCCCAGGTAAGTTCAACTCTTTTTTTCCCCTTCCCCCCCTACAGTAGTCCTTTAAGCACGCTCTTAGTGGCTGCAGCTCTTGAGCGCTTTGAGTCCAACAGGAGAAAAGCACTATACAAATGTTAGGATTATTATAGGATTATTAAACCTATTCAGGAAAAAATTGTCAAATAGTTTTTCACTGGCCACAAGCGGGGATGAAGGCATCCAGACTGGGCGTGTGCAAGTAAGGTCTGCGAGTGTCCAGTAGAACAAAGTGCGTATGCATACGAGAAAAAAAGCTGTGAAGGAGCAGCTTCATTCTACTAGGCATGCACAGAGATGGTGGACTCTACGGGGATCCTGAAAGCCTCTGAACCATCCAGATGATTCTGTTCACTGAGTTAAGTATCTAACTTCTCCCCACTTCAGATCTTCTTTAAAGGTTACCTGAAGTGAGACGACCCATTAAAAGAAGACAGAGGTGAAAAAAACCTATGGAGGCTGCCATATTTATTTCCTTTTATACAATTCCAGTTGCCTGGCTGCCCTGCTGATCTTTCTGGTCAGTAGTGTCTAGGATCACACACCTAAAACAAGCATGCAGCTACTCTAGTCAGGCTTCAGTCGGAAACACCTGATCTGCATGCTTGTTCAGTATGGTTAAAAGTACTAGAGGCAAGTGGATCAGTAGGAAAGTGCATTGTTTAAAAGGAAATAAATGTGACAGCCTCCATATATGTATCTCACCTCAGGTAAGAAGAGGGTTGCCAGAAGCCATCGGAAGTCTTAAGGCCTCTACTCACCTGAAGGTGGATCTGGGAACCTCCAGGCCGCCCCTGCCCCTGCATAAATCAAACGCCGTGCTAGCGACATCCAGAGCGTCGATAGCAGGCTGTTTACCTCTGCACTGTCACTCTCTCTGTTCCCCCGCCTATTCTATATCTCTGCTCCCCACCTGCGTCCCTTCCCTCCAATCAGCGGAGAGGGGAGGGAAGGGACGCAGGCAGGGAGCGGTGGCAACATAGAGGAGGCGGGGGGAGCGGTGAGAGTGACAGGGCAGATGTAAACAGCCTGCTAGCGATGTCGCTAGCACGGCGTTTGATTTATGGGGGACAGCAGAGCATGGGGGGGGGGGGCTGGGGGAGACAGTATAGCAACAGAGGCTGGGCATTCTATGCAGACCCAGCCTCTGTGTGCTAATAGGATTCTTGGAACCCACCTCGGGTTCTGTGTCTCTCCCATTAGAAGGAAAACCGAGAGTGGACACAGCACTCCATGGCCTCTGTATTTGCATTATAAATAGAGATATGCTTAAAGGACAGGTGCGAGGAAAAATAAAAACAGGATCTACTTACCCGGGGCTTCCTCCAGCCGCTGGCAGCTGATGCGCCCCTTGCCGCAGCTTCTGTGTCCGGGGATCCCCTCTGTTTCAGATGCCGACCTCGCTAGGTCGACTTTTACTGCGCCTGGCCGCTCGCAATCACGTTTACGTGGCCTGGGATGTTCTGGGCCAAACCACGTGAGCGCAAGCTGCACGGCCGCGCGTAACTGCATTAGATGCCGACTTGCCAAGGTCGGCATTGGAAACAGAGGGACATATCGGCTGCCAGGGGCTGGCGGAAACCCCCGGGTAAGTAGATCCTGTTTTTTATTTTTCCTCACACCTATCCTTTAAAGGACATCTATCGCGGAAAATTCCAAAATGTAAAATACATGTAGTGTATGCAAATGTATAAAATATACATTTGTTCCAGAGTAAAATGCACTATAAATTTATTTTATCCTATCTCGCTGTCACTTACAGTAGAAGAAAAAATCTGATGGTTTTGGACTAGTCCATCTCCACATAAAGAATTCTCTTGGTTTTCTTTATTTTCAAAAACACATCCTAGACAGCAGTTGCTCAGTCCAACTGGCATAGGATTAATAAAAGCTTGCCGACATTTTTGTATAGATCCTTTCCAGGGAGTACTTTTGTTAAGAGTGAAGGAAGCACTGAGAATCCCCCATGAGGAGATGGATTAATCCAGATCTTTCTGATCCTTTTTTTCCCCTTTGACCCAGAAGTCAAACTCATGACCTCATGCTTCACAGCCAGGGGTAATACCTCTGGACCTTCTCAGCCGACTAGATCTTTCAGATGTTTACGGCTTAATGTAAGTGACAGCAACCTAGGAGAAATGTATGTTATAGTACACACTGCGGGTAGTGTGGCCAGTCTCACTGAGACTAATAGCCACTGCGGCGGGAGAGCATTCCGCGCCACTGTGCGAAGCGGTATGTGCGAAAGTAGCCTAATGCCTGGTACCCACCATGCAACTTCCTGTCAAACAGATCATTTCCGACAGGTTGATTTGATAGTCAATTGTTTTTCTAATAGATTTTGAATAGAAGTAATCCAAAAATTGATCAGAAAAAAACGATCTGAAATCAGATTGGACCTGTCTGAAATGATCTATTCAATCTGATGGAAAATTGCATAGTGTGTATCAGGCATTAAAATGGACATAGCACTCAATGATCTCTATATTTGCATTTTAAATAGAGATATGTACATTTCCTCTGGCTTCAGTTCGCCAGCCAATTAACCTGCAGCTGCTGGCCTAGATGGGCTCAGCCTCAGATCAGTGGAAATTTACATAGGAAGTTGCAATTCAGGCTCATCTGTAATTGCGCTTGGTGTGCGTTTCGGTCTGTATGAAATGTTCGTGTTTAACGACGTCCTGATCATTAATTAGATCAGACTCCTTCATTCAGCGATTATTTTTCTTTTTTTTTTTTTAGATGATTGCTTATGCCCCCTAATCAAATGCTAATTGTGGAAGTATAAGGTAATATTTGCGGGATGCGATTTTAGTCACGTTGCCGCCCGCCGCAGCGCCACGCGGAGGACCGACACACATCTTAATTATCAGGAGATCACTTCCCGACGCTGTTTTATTAAACCGGTAAACCTGTGTTTATCTCATTAGGACGGAGAAGCTCTGAACTGTAATTTCATTCCTTTGGATATTAAATTGGAAAACTGGGATGACTTACCCGAAGCGATGCAGCAGAAGCCGAACAGATCCTTGGTAAGATAAGTCATTCGTAAAGTGGGTTAATTAGCCGCACCTAGAGTTCTGTCTTTTAGCGTGCAGAAGGAATCTCGATTGCCCTGCCAGGAGACGGGCGCCATTTGCGAAACTGCTGGAAACCGCTCGGAAAAAAGAGGCATAAAAAAAAAAGTTAGAGAGCGATTGTGCTTTCCGTAAGAAGCGTTATTAAACTTTGGGCTTCGGTGTTCCGTCTCTGAGCTGTTTAAATATCACACAGGACTATGCAGATCTTCCGAGTGCCAAGGAGGCGCTTAAGGAAGATTTGATAGTCAGTATTTCACTACAGAAGTGTTTGGATTAATATAAATATCAGCTACGTGCCGACTGATCCTTATAGGACCTGCGGGTGTTGTGTTCTGGCAGCCTGCTTGGCGGATAAAAGAGGGCCGGTGTCTAAAGAAGTATGATTAAAGAGGAACTGTCGCGAAAAATCTTAAAATTTAAAACACATACAAATAAGTTCATTTCTCCCAGAGTAAAATGAGCCATAAATTACTTTTCTCCTATGTTGCTGTCACTTACAGTAAGTATTTGAAATTTGACATTACCGAAAGATTTTGGGCTAGTCCATCTCTCCATAGGGGATTCTCAGCATGGCCTTTATTCTTTATAAAGACACTCCCTGAAAAGGATTCATACAATGAGGCTGGCCAGCCTCCCTGCTCGCTGCACACTTTTTTGGCAGTTAAACGGAGCAACTGCCATTCACTAAGTGCTTTTAAAAATAAAGAAAACCCTGAGAACCCCCCCATGTGAAGATGGGCTAGTCCAAAATCTGTCTGTAATGTCAGATTTCTACTACTTACTGTAAGTGACAGAAACATAGGAGAGAAGTAATGTATGGCTCATTTTACTCTGGAAGAAAAATGCTTCTTATTTGTATATGTTTACATGTATTTAAAATTTTAAAATTTTTGTGACAGAGGTCCTTTAAAGTGCAGCTGCAGCTTACACAAGTCTATGTTCCAGGCTAGACCTGCCTTAAAGGGACACTCTACTTTCACACAAAATTCCTGATAACATAAGTCAGCGGTACAAACTATTCTGTGTAATATGATGGTATTAAAGTGGTATGAAACTCAGCATTTCTTCTTTGCTTGATTATTTATAGCATAACAGTGGACCTGAACTCTTGCACAGGACAGAATGAACACATAGAGAAATGCACCCTGTATGTATTTAGATGGTTTTGCCTGTCTAATTGTGGCTGGAATGTGTAATGGTGAAGGGCTCTGCCTCTGACACAGGAGACCTGGGTTTGAATCTCGGCTCTGCCTGTTCAGTAAGCCAGCACCTATTCATTAGGAGACCTTAGGCAAGTCTCCCTAACACTGCTACTGTCTATAGAGCGTGTCCTAGTGGCTGCAGCTCTGGCGCTTTGAGTCCCCCAGGAGAAAAGTGCAATATAAATGTTATTTGTCTTGTCTTGTCTAATTCCCCCTCATCTGTGCCTAATCACAACTGTAATTTGATCTCAGCTGTATCAACTCAGAAATCTCTTCAGCCTCAGCAGAGCAGGTAAATTGTAAACACAGGATGTTAACCCCATGTCTGCTTCTAATACAGCAGTAAGTGGACACACTGCAGATTTATTGCAGGACTTGTATCAACTGTAACAGTTTTTCTTTAAAGGTTATTATGCTGTTGCTTATCTCTTAGAGTAGAGAAGTTCTGAGTTCAAGTCCGCTTTTGTACCACAAAAAAAACAGAAACAAAAAAAACATTGGAACAGAACAGGGCTAATGTTTACTAATTGTAGCAGACCTAAAAATGTAAAGAAAAGATAAAGTTATTACCTCTTGGGATACAGCAACAAGCATTCCCCGATGAATCAAGTGCTGTTGAATGCTAAGTGCTCTCTGCTTCTAATATGTGTGCAGCTGAGAAGTGATCACTAGATAGATTTCAATAAATAAATACAGCAGGTATGCAATGAAATACAAAGGCAGATTTCAGAGCAGATAAACTGTGCTTCTTGACCCTTTAATTTGTGAACCAACAATATTACTTGTGCACAAATGCAAATTTGGTAACTGTATGGGTATTAAAAAGTAGGAAAACATATTTTTATTGAATTTTTTGTCAGCGTTTTATCCCACTTTAAT
Source organism: Hyperolius riggenbachi (assembly GCF_040937935.1). Lineage (NCBI taxonomy): Eukaryota > Metazoa > Chordata > Amphibia > Anura > Hyperoliidae > Hyperolius > Hyperolius riggenbachi. The sequence goes on from NC_090652.1 coordinate 290,834,592, forward strand.
TCTTTTTCCATTACAGTTTGCAGGCGATTGCTTCAGATACTACAATAAGTACCTTTATCTAGTGGATACTTTTTCTTTAGTCAAGTTTACTAAACTCTGAACCTTAGTTGCTTTTTCAGGCAATATACAGACCTAGTTCAAAGCTGTCCTTTCTGTATCATACCTGACGAAGAAATGTATGATTCCTAAAGCTAAGAAGAAAAATATGTAGTTGGTCATTAACCACTTCCGTACTCAGTGTCTCTGGCTCCTTAAAGGACAACTGTAGTGAGAAGAATATGGAGGCTACCATATTTATTTATTTTTAAACAATGGCTGATAATTTGGCTGCAGTAGTGTTAAGTAGTCAATCTTGCCAGATCTGACAAACATATCAGAAACACCTGATATGCTGCATGCTTGTTCATGGTCTATGGCTAAAAGTATTAGAGGCAGAGGATCAGCAGGATCAGCCAGGCAACTGGTATGGCCTACAAGTAAATAAATATGGAGGCCTCCATATCTCTCTCATTTCAGTTGTCTTAAGTACCAGATACTTTTTTTTTTTTTACAGAGTTCGTTCTGTGATCTCTGTGGATGGCTCCCAGGGTCAGAAGTGAATGAAATTTGCTCCTTGGTTGAGACCAGCGTACGGAGCTCGGCTGTCACTAGGAAAGCTGAGCAAGTGGGCTGCAGTGGCGCCAAAGGGACAGGAGTGACGAGACTGGCGTAAGTGTGCAACAGTGAGTAGTTGAACTCTACGCCCTGGCAGGTTTAGCAGGTGTGGAGTTCAACTAGCTCAATGCCATTGACATCGGCAAAAGGAGCTGTCACTGTCGCCCATGTGAAGCGGGCCTAACATACTGTATGTTATATGTAGCTTGATATTGACCCCTATCTAGATTGACAGGGAGTGCCTCTGCCATTTTGAAGCTGCATATAATTCACATTAGATTTACATGCAAACGGGAATTATTAGCATGTAATTGACCATCTCCAGAGAAGACCCGTCTTCCTGTGTGTATAACACCATAAGACTGTGGAGCCTCTGGTCTCAGCACCCTCCCATATAAGGAAGGCCCTCCATGAAGAACACAGACCTTTCAGCAATACATATTTCATAAAGTTTTCTACCCAGAATTTGGCTTTAATTAAAGTCTGGAAAGGGCTTGCTACAGAGGCAACTGAAAGGTCATTAAAGAGGAGCTGTCAGCCATAATATCTCAGAAAAAAACAACATATATAAGTAGATAAATACTTGCTCTACTTACATAACATATGTATTGTACTGTCTACGTTTTGATTTTAGTGATTTTTTTTTTTTTACAGTAAAAAAAGAGAAAATCCTTCTTAGCATTTCCCGTTTTAAGTTTGGCAATTTTGAAGCCAATCCTGATGTCATTTCCTCCCTTACTCTCCTCTACCTGATTGTGTATGCATTGCCCGCCCTTCACTATAGAAAGTGCGTTGTCTCAGCATGAGAAATATTGGCCAATCAGAGAGGAACAGAGGTGTGGGAGGGGAAAACATGAGGGAAAGAGGCTTCAGCCAATCGGGCTGCATTAGTTGAGTCTGAGGGGAAGTAGAGAAGCAAAAAAGGACAACCCAGCATGCCCTGCAACTTCCTTTTTGCGTACCAAATGTTGTGTGCACCAAATAAGGTGATATGATTTCTGAGGCGGTTCTGCCTCTATGTAAAGTATAGGAAAGTGGAACATTGCTCTGAAAAACGCCAGATCAGAGCGGTTTTCCAAGCATTTTTGTTACAGTAGCTGTTCAGTTACAGCTTTACTGTAACAAAATATAAAAAATGCTACACCAAAATGCTCCAAAACCGCTAGGCACATTTAGAAAAACAGCCTATAATTACTCTGGAAAACCGCTTCAAAAACCGCTAGCGTTTGCGGATCTGCTAGCGGATCACTGCACTGGCCCTGCGTCAGGTAAACTGGGAATGATCATTTACCAACAAGAAGAGTAATAGTGATTTTAACTTTTGGATTGCCTGGTTAGCATCCTTATTATTTGTTCACCAGATAAAAATAAAGAATTGATTTTTGATTTTATGCCCGACAGTTACTCTTTAATGAGCTGGACCAATTGATTTTTTTGTACCGCAATCAATATCCTGTTTCCATGGACATCAGTATGCGTGGCCAAAAGTGTGCGGACCCAGAAGCTCCTCACCTACATGCGTGTGATCATTGAAGATACACAGACAGTCATGTAGAGCTGGTGTCTCCAGCCAGGGGTGTAAGTAAAAATCAGGATCTTCACACCCGTAATATGTGTAGCCACAAAACACCTAATATGGAGTGTCGGAGGGAGGGAAGGTTAGTACTTGGGGCCCTCCTCACCACGGGGCCCCCCTGCAGTCGCAGGAGCTGCTCCCCTGTAGTTATACCCCTGGCATCGGCCTCCGCTACAGTGTTCTCCCCAGGCTCTTTTAGCCAGGTGCTCCACCCGGCTAGTTTTGGTGACCACCCGGCTGTCATCGGCTCACCACCTCCTATGCTGTAAGCAGAGTTGCTCACAGAAGTGCCGGCCCTGCATTCTCTCATCTCGCCCCACCCGGCTACTTTTTCATGCCACCCGGCTGGAAAAAAATTCTGACGAGAACACTGCGCTAATTCTCTTCAGGCTTTCCACTAGATTTTGGCACATGATTCTGGGGTCTGCTTCCCATCACCTGATGTAAAAGAGAAATGGAGGCTGCCATATTTGTTTCGTTAGAAACAATAAGCCTGGCTGTCCTTTTAGGCATCAGTAGTGTCAGAATCACACACCTGAAACCAGCATGAGGCGAATTGTGTCAGATATTTCTCAGAAACACCTGATCTGCTGCATGCTTGTTCAGGTTCTATGGCTAAAAGTATTAGAGGCAGAGGATCAGCAGGGCAGCCAGGCAATGTGCATTGTTTAAAAGGAAAAACATATGGAAGCCCCCATATTCCTCTGTAGTGATGGTCATGTCTAGGAAAACGCATGGAGAAGCATGTGATTTGTTTGATCAGCTGATAGATTTGCAAAGCTCTGATTTGCTGTGATCACATCCCGCTTTAGCACATGACCATGACTAGAGAATCGTAGACATACATATCTGTCACCTGACCAAACTGATCCCATGCTTCTGCATGTTTTCTCCTAGACATAACTAGCACTATTCTTCTCGCTTCCTGTGAGGTTCAGGCAGAATAGCCAGGCAACTGGCATTGCTTAAAAAGAAATAAATATGGCAGCCTCCATATCCCTCTCGCTTCAGTTGTCCTTTAAAGAGAACCAGAGACGAAAAATAAATGGATTTATACATACCTGGGGCTTCCTCCAGCTCCATAAGCCTGGATAGCTTCCACGCTGTCGTGCTCCGCTGCCTCTGTCCACCGGTACCGGGTCCCGTATTTTCGGCCAGTCGACGCAAGCGCAGCGTGCTCCCTCCGTACTGCCCAGGCGCATGCGTACAAAGCCGGAGGGAGCCCCTGCGTACAACTGGCCGCGTCCGCCGGAAGTGACGGGACCCAGTAGCGGCGATAGAGGCAGCAGAGGATGGCGGCGTGGGAGCGATCGAGGCTTATGGGGCTGGAGGAAGCCCGAGGTATGTATGAAATCTTTTTCCATTTTTACCTATGCTTCGTCTCTGGTTTTGCTTAGTGCACTTGGATATTGTTTTTTTTAAATTATAAAATATTCAAATATAAAAAAATATAACCAAACTATTGCTTTTAAGGGACCCTGAGTAGTCTGTAGTCCCTCAGAATATTCTGTGCTCCCTCGTTCTTCCGCTGGCGGTTCTGCGTACCGGTCATACTCGTGAACCCGTGCAGGTGATTCTTTGGAGAAACGCGTGCACACAGAACACTCACTGCAACGGGCGTGCAAAGCCGCCGGTTGAAGAATGGAAGGAACCCAAAGGAGGCCGAGGGACTCTCGTGTACTACAAGGGGCTGGAGGAAGTCCCAAGATTATTGTGACGTTTTTGAGTCCTGCTAAGGGTCCCTTTAAAGGTTATATGTACAGAATTCTCTACAATACCATTGTACATTGTATCATACAGATTTTGCTTCATTTGAACTCAGACTATGCCCAAACCATTAAAATCACCTGAACACCATAATTCTTTCACCACCAAACTTTACAGTTGGCACTACACCTTCTGGCTGTTCTCCATATATCCAGAAAAAAACACATTTCTTTCTCAACTGGTGAGGGATGGTTTATCTCTCCAGAGAAAGCGTTTGCAGCGCTCCAGTGACAGCGAGCTTTACTCCCCTCTGGCCAATGTTTGCCATTGCCTATATTGATCTTAGGACTGTGTGCAGCTGCACAGCCATAGAAATAAGAAACCCAATTTTCCATTTTTGCAGCGACTGATGATGTGGGCATAACAGACTGACACTCCTGCAGTGGCTCTTGTCAGTTTTATTATTTTTGTTATTACAGATTTCTATACCGCCAAGACATTTTTGTGCAGCGTTTTACAGAGAATGCTGAGCGAGTGACATCAAGGACACACAGTAGACTTTTGGCACTTGAAACATTTGTAGTTATTTTGTGTGACAGTCTGCTGTGCGCACAGGCGTCCCCTGGCACAGGCCCGCTCTTATTCACTGATCCGCCCCACTGAGAAACTTTCAGCCAGTTACAATTATCTTTCCTTATGCTTCCTCCTCTCTCCAGAGGACAGGTAAATGGTAAAAATTGGGTAAATATTGTTATTTTGGCTCATTTAATATTGTAACCCTAAATTTACAGCGCCTACATTCCTCCAGCTTATGTTGCATGAAGCAGTGGCGTAGTGGACAGAACTCTCGCCTTGCAGCGCTAGGTCCCTGGTTCGAGTCTTGGCCAGGGCACTATCTTCACAAAGTTTGTATGCCTGTGTGGGTTTCCTCTGGGTGCTGCAGTTTCTTCCCACATTCTTAAAACATACAGATAAGTTAATTAGCTTCTCCCTAGACTGGCCCTAAAGGCGCGTACACACACCTGATTCCTGCAAACGACGGGTCGTCAGTTCTGCCGACAGTTTGCCAGTGTGTACAGTCTGTTGGCAGGCTGATAAGGCTGGTTTTGACTGATCGATCTCAGTCAAAACCAGCCTTATCAGCCTGCCGAAAAAAAACTGTACACACTGGCAAACTGTCAGCAGAACGGCCGCCCCGCTCACAGGTCTGACGACCCGTCGTTTGCAGGAATCAGGCGTGTGTACGCGCCTTTAGATGATGTTCGTAGCTCTTGTTGTCCAAGCTCTTGTTTGTTGTTTCCATGATACTATCTAGCCATCTCATTCTCTGCTATCCACTCCCCCTTTTGCCCTTGATCATTCCCAGCATCAGTGTCTTCTCCAATGAATCCTGCCTCCCCGTTGTGTGTCCAACATTAATTCATTTCTTTAAGGATTGAATGATTGGATCTTCTTGCAGTCCAAGGGACTCTCAGAAGTCTTCCCCAGCAACCTTGAGACTTTGTTAAGATCTAAAATCGCAAACGCCAGCGTTTCGTGATTTTGTGAGTGATTTCCCCCCCCCCCCCCCCACCCTACTTTTGCGCTACGATTTTTTTGTAAAGCGCTTTTGCAGAGCGATTTGTTTTTTTTTTTACTTCCTGACGCAAGTCAAGAAGTGAACTATTTGACCCAGAAGAGAATACAATGTAGTTGTTCTTAACCTCTTGTGGACCGCAGTGCTAAACCCGCCTAGTGACCAGGCCATTTTTAGTAAAATAGACCACTGCAGCTTTAAGGCTAAGCTGCAGGGCCGCACAACACAACACACTAGTGATTCGCCCCTCCCCCCTTTTCCTGCAACCAACAGAGCTCTCTGTTGGTGGGGTCTGATCGCTCCCCCCATGGTTTTTTTGTGTACAAATATTATTGTTCGTGTTTTTAATTTAAAAAAGTCTGTTTCTCTAACTATCTCCCCTCCCTCCCTTAAAACCGCTTTTTGTCTCCTTTTGTTCTTTCATTCTCTGAGGTAATGCTCATTCAACCCAAAAAAATGTAGGTTCTCTTTAAAGCAAAACTGAAGCCAAAATTAACTTATGAGATAATAAATTGTATGTGTAGTACAGCTGAGAAATAGAACATTAGTAGCAAAGAAAATAGTCTCAAATTGTTTTCAAGTACAGGAAGAGTTAAAAAATAAAAAACAGCAGTAATCTCTGCTAAAGAGCTTCTCTGAGCTTTTCGACCCACTGGGTGGAATACAGTCCTGTTTTCTGAAGCACCTCAACAGCCATGAAACAGTGAGAGGCAGCTTCAGATAAGGTTTTACTTCAGGAAAGTTCAAAAGATCATTATGTCTGTTTGTTTTATTGCTTAAAAGACACACTGTTTCTAAACTGTAAATATGATGGAATGATACAAATTATATATATATATATATATATATATATATATATATATATATATATTATATATATATATACCATATATATATACATACCATATATATATATATATATATATATATATATATATATATATATATACCATATATATATATATATATATATATATATATATATATATATATATATATACCATATATATATATATACCATATATATATATATATACCATATATATATATATACCATATATATATATATATACCATATATATATATATATACCATATATATATATATATATATACCATATATATATATATATATACCATATATATATATATATATACCATATATATATATATATATACCATATATATATATATATACCATATATATATATATACCATATATATATATATATACCATATATATATATATATATATATATATATATATATATATATATATATATATATATATATATATATACCATATATATATATATATATATACCATATATATATATATATATATATATATATATATATACCATATATATACCATATATGTATAATTATTTTCTTTGCTACTAACATTCTATTTATTATCCGTACTACACATACAATTCATTATATCAGTATAGTTTTTGTTTTTTCTCTTCTTTAGGTTTGTTTTAAATTATAATTTTTTCATTTATTTGGACAACGCTGTCCCTTTAATGCCACGGACGGCCCCACGAACAATGGCTGTTATTGATCCCTCTTTTTACTGGGGACAATTAAGTGTCACTTTTATTGACTCTACAGGAAACAATATAGAGAAATGAAAGGGTAGAGTTTTCTAAGGCTGCGGCTGCCAGCCCAGAGGACAAAATAAATTGCCTGTGCCTTTAATCATTCTATATATAGATAGGTGTTTTTTTTATATATGCAGCAGATTCAGACAAGTGGTGCAAACGTCTGCTTCAGCTGAAAATAAACCCAAGCTCTGCTCCTTTAGCAAATTCTAACACCTACCGGTACATGTTATGTGGATGCGAACGCCAAGGAAGCTGATTTTTTTTTCTCTCTCATGTCTCATTTGCAGAATTACCAACTGTGATAATTCATCAATATTCATAGCCTTGCTTTTTAACACTTTCACACACTACATGCAAAGCACTGTTCAGAAATAGTTTCATCCCCCCCTTCCCCACCCTTCCTTGTGAAGTCAGGAATAAAATTCTGTTCATTGCATTAACCTGTTAACGTCCACTCCACGCCGATTGGCGTGAGCAATGCGGCAGCCCCAGGACCACTCCACGCCAATTGGCATGAAGTCCTAGGGGCGGAAATTGCAGGGGATCGCATGGCGATCGTCGCTAGGAGACTGTTAGCCGTCTATATACATGGTACAGCGCTGCAATCTACGTCAGCACTGTACTGGGGACAGTCATGTCAGAGCTGGGAAGCGATCCGCTGTCATAGGCCGAAGCCTATGACAGCCGATCGTGCTGATTGGCTGGCGGAGGGAGGTATAAAAAAGACAAATTTATTACTAACTTTGGGGACTAATCATTATCAAAATTCCAAGGAAATGCAAGGTCATTCTTCACATTAAATGTGAGTATTGTCATATTTCTCTTTTGATGTGAAATATCGTTTTTGGTCATGATATAAGATTATTACTGTGTTATCTGATTTTATTTAATGTCAGTAGCTAGTTTAGAGAAAAACTAAAAGAAATTTGGCTCTCAAGAGAAGTCTTAAAAAAAAACAAAAAAAAACTTAGATACTCACCCAAAGGGGCCCATACACTTAACGATCACTGTGATCAAATCTGCTGTGAAATCGTTGCACAAACGCCGTCCAAAATCGATCGTTCCCGTCGATCCGTCCGTGCGGAAGATTTTGCTCAACCGCCAGCGGGTCGGGAGTGCGTCGATATCGGCGTTCGAATGTCCGACAACCGATGCTAGCGGCAATACATTACCTGTTCCACCGGCGCGTGTCCCCGCTCTCTCCGCTGTCCCTTCTCCGCGCTGGGCTCCGGCTGGCTTCACTAACTTCCTGTCCCGACAGGAAGTTTAAACAGTAGAGCGCCCTCTACTGTTTAACCTCCTGGGCGATAATCCCGAGCTGAGTTCGGGGTATATCAGCGCAGGAGGTTTTTTCAGGCCCTGGTGGGCCGATTTGCATAATTTTTTTTTTTTGATACACGCAGCTAGCACTTTGCTAGCTGCGTGTAACTTCCGATCGCCGCTGATCTGCCGCTACCCGACGTGCCGCGCAGCCCCCCCCCCCCCCCCCCGACCCCTTGCGCAGCCTGGCCAATCAGTGCCAGGCAGCGCTGAGGGGTGGATCGGGACTCCCTCTGACGTCATGACGTCTGTGACGTCATCCCGCCCCGTCGCCATGGCGACCGGGGAAGCCCAGCAGGAAATCCCGTTCTGAACGGGATTTCCTGCTTACTCTGATCGCCGAAGGCGATCGGAGTGGGTGGGGGGATGCTGCTGTGCAGCCGCTATCATGTAGCGAGCCCCTCGGTTTCATAGTGAAATCGATTCAAAATCTGTTTGCAGTGTAGGCAGCCAATAGATCCCTCTTTGATCAGATTCGATCACAGAGGGATCTATCTGCTGGTCGATCTGGTGGCAATCGACCAGTGTATGGCTGCCTTAAGAAGAGGGGAGGGTTTGGATCCCATATAGCAGGGGCCCCCAAACTTTTTCAGTCAAGGGATGGGTCAACATACCTCTGACTGCTGGGGGGCCGATACATGCACAAACTGATGTTGAAAAACATTACATTGAATCTAGGTATTGATTCCCCCCAATCATGCCTGGAGGAGAACTCCTAGCAGCAGCCATTCAGTCACGCGGCACCCGAAGAACAGCTTTGTGCACCAGACAATGACGCCTACCCAGGTGAGAACCTGTCGTCCAGCAATGTCACCTGATGCAGAATTGGATTGGAAGCCAGTGAATGGCTACTTGCTGGCTTCTACAGTATGTGGATGGGTGGTGCCAGCACTGCTATTCTATATGTGGACTGCCGATATTTGAATGTGCAGTGGGCTGCATCTATAAGTTATACATTTTGTGTTTGGTAACCAGTGAAAAAGCCTCGGGGGAATCGCATACGGCCCGAGGGCCGTAATTTGAGGACGTCTGCCAGAGAGCCTTCCCTGTCCTCTCTCCAAGCCCTCATTCTACAGCTGTCCCTGCGTAGCACTAAGGGGGATGAAGAGATGCCCCGGTTAAAGCTTAGTTAAAAACACACAAAACAAAAAAGGAAGAGGTGGCTTACCTCAATAATGACAGTCTCATAAGACTATAACGTTTCATTTTCACAGGCAATGCGTTTCATGACTCTGAGCCCACTTCCTCACGCCAATTAAAGTGCCAAAGATTTAAGCACCCAGAATAATGAGCGCCTCAGGAAGCCTGAGGAAGTGCGTTCAGACGCACAAAACACATTGCCTGTGCAAATAAATGGTGGTTGTCTTATGAGCAGTGATGGGCTCACGAGTCCCTAAGGACTCGAATTTGTGATTTAAATGAGACTTAATTGCCTCAGCTGTGCGGCTGAGAGAGAGGGTGTTAGTTGCCCATAAGTCCGTCGGACTTCCTGCGTTTCAAACGTCCTGCATGCGTCCTATTAGACGCCTTGCAAGACTCACTACCGTGCACTTCCTCCTTCAAACCCATAGGACGCATGCAAGACGTTTAGAACGCAGGAAGTTTGAAGGACTTATGGGTAACTAACCCCCTCTCTCCCAGCCGCACAGCTGAGGCAATTAAGCCTCATTTAAATCACAAATTCAAGTCCTTAGGGACTTGTGAGCCCATCACTGCTTATGAGACTATTGTTATTGAGGTAAGCCACCTCTTACTTTTTTTGTTTTATGTCATTTTAACTACATTTTATTCATCCTTGAGCGCCTCTTATCCCCAACCCCTTTGTGCTTTTATACCCGCCATCATTTTGAGTTTGAGCGGTACGCTTGGCCCTGTATGGTTTACGCCATTGTGTAGACCTGTGTCTGTTTTTCACCAAGAGAGCAACAGCATTCAGTCCAGGTTGGACACCCCAAGTGGAGTCAGGTTATACATCTCCACCTGCTACAAGTGGTCAGTTACAACTTATGCAACCCGCCTTCGTGAGTAACCATTTGTCAAGCCTATTACTATTCCTTATTTTTATTGCTTATTGCGCTATCTGGACTCCTGTAGTCTCTGTGCTTCCTTTTAACCTCCCTGGCGTTATGATTATTTCCAGATAACATTTTCACACGCTTTTAGACCCTAAAAATCATACTGTTAGATAGATCTGCGGCAGCCCTGCACATTGCTCACCTCCCATGGATCCAGCTCGGGGTTACCGCTGCGGATTTGCAGCCCGAGCCTGACTCAGGATTACCGATAAAGAGGTTAAGGTATCGAGACGCCAATAATTTTATGGTCCGTGTGTAGCATCCAAGACAAGACTAGGGGATCTACTCTGATTTGAAAAAAAAAACAAAATGCTTCCATTCAACTCAATGGAATAGCGGTAGATCCCTTTTTAGCATCGCGTTTGTGATGAAACCATTGCGTTTATTGCCCTTGTGAACCTGCCCATAGTGTTTGGAGAGGATGTGTGGCCATTACAGCCAGAAGCTTTTCTCTGCTCCTAAAAAAAAAAAGTTCTCTATCTGACATTATCTAATCTGGGAACTTTTATGCCTCGTTCACATTGCGTTCGGCTCCCGTGTCCGACCGCGTTGAGTGGTTTTTGAGGCGTCTTTTTTTTTTTTCCGATTCCCGGCGCTTGGGTGGGCGATACGTTTTTGTGCTTAGCGATTTTCTAAGCCTTTTTTCCAAGCGGTTTTTTAATTCACTCCCTGACGCAAGTCAGGAAGTGAACTCTTTGACCCGGCAAAAAGAATAAATACAATGTATTTATTTTTTTAAAAATGCAATCGCTACACAAAGCGATTTTTTTTTTTTAAGCGTTTTGCGTTTCCCCTATACTTTCCATTGAGGCGGAATTGCCTCACAGTAAGGGAGAATCTCAACCCTGATTCCTCAAAAATGGATTGCCGACGTATCTGTAAATCATTAATACTATGCATGTGATTGTAAGAAATATTTCCTGATCTGTGTATGGTATTGGTAACTCTGGTCTTACCTGTGATCATGATGCCTTGGTAATGATAATGTATATATGATGTACTCTCCTGTGTGTGGAGCTCCGGACTCCTTCTACTGTATCTATATCCCTTTGTTGTTGTTTATCAAAATCAAAATAAAAATTGATTTGTTAAAAAAAAAAATGGTCCACGCACCGCTTTACTGAACGCAGCGGCCCGCGCTGATATGAACCTTCTCATAGACATTCATTGCACAAGGGTTTGGCGGGCGATTTTAAAAATCGCCCGCGTGTAAAAAATACCCCGAAAACTCCTGCAGTGTAAACAAGCCCTTACAGAGATAACGTTCTGCCTCTGACGGCTGCACTGATACAGGAAAGTATCAGCTCTTGGAATTGGGACGGCACTTTTGATACTCGAGGCTGTTCTGCGAATACCAAGAGCGGGTTAAAATCTTAAACACTTTTTTTTCCCCCGCTTAAGGCTTGAATTTTAGAAGGAAAACAATTGTCGTAAAATGTTAAGTTCTTTTTTTTAAATTGCGAACATTGAATCGTTCCCCGGATCCTCCATTATCTGATATTAAGGACTAATTATTGCTTTATCTTTCTGTTTTAATATTTCCAAGCAGACACAGAGAGATTTAATAAACGATAAACAACCTGAAAGTGGAAAACAAGCTTTGCAGGTTAAAAATAATTATGGCATCTATCAACCCTTGTTTAGACACAATGATGTATTATGAGTATTGTTATTTTAATGTATTTATATAATGCTGAGATATTCAGTATGGCTTTTCAGAGTACGCCAAATAATTAATCTCACTAACTGTCCTGGGGAGCTCACAGCCTAATATACATACTAGTCTTGGGGACCAGTATATATATATATATATATATATATATATATATATATATATATATATATATATAATTTTTTTTTTATTTTTTTTTTTTTTTGGGGGGGGGGGGGGGGGGGGTAAGCAATTAATCTTCAAGAAAGGTTTTTTTTTTTTTTGGGGGGGGGGGATGTGAAGCAAACTGGAGTGCCTGGTAAAACCCACCCAAACCAGAGGATATATAAACTCCATGCAGATAGTGTCCAGTTCTGGAATCTAAATCTGGACTCTAGCAAGAATTAAATCTAACCATAATCTAGCACTATAACGTGAGAGAGCTGTCCACCACACCAAAGGATACCTGAAGGATTTGTTGCAACTGCATTACACCTCCCACAACCTCAGATTAACAGGCTCTGATAACGTGACCATCCCCAGAGTTCAAAGAAAAAACCTTTGGAGCCAGAACCTCCTGTCATGTTGCCCTGACCCTTTTGAACGCCTTGCCACACCCAATCAAGACAGCTCCAACCCTGGTGACGTTTAATTCAAAACTTAACCACTTAAGGACCGCAGTGTTAACCCCCCTAGTGACCAGGACATTTATTACTAAAATGGCCATTGCAGCTTTAAGGCCTTGCTGCAGGGCTGAACAACTCAGCACACGAGTGGTCCCCCCCCCCCCCTTTTCTCCCCACCAACAGAGCTCTCTGTTGGTGGGGTTTGATTGCTCCCCCAGGTGTTTGTTTGTTTTTGTAAATGTACTATTTTTTTATTTATTTTATATCCCTCCCCCCGCCAGCCAATCATCGTGATCATCTGTCATAGGCTTCAGCTTATGACAGCCGATCACTATTTTGCTTGCCAGGGGGACAGCCGTGTCACAAGGCTGTCCCCAGTACAGCGCTGCTGCAGAACGTAGCGCTGTACAAACACCGTCTAACCGCCTCCGAGCGGCGATCGCCGCTGGGAGACTGAAGGCGGATCAGAGCTCCGCCTTCCAAGCAGGAGATGCGCGCTCTCCTGCTAGCCCCATAGAAGGCCGCTCACACCAATCAGCGTGGAGCGGTCCTGGAGCAGCGGTCCTGGAGCTGCCGCACTGCTCACACCAATAGGCGTGGAGCAGTCGGCAACAGGTTAAAAGCCACCTGTTTAGGCTGGCATTTATGCACTTTGGATCCTACTAACCTTTGGATCCTAATCTGGGTTTCTAATTAGGGTGGCCAATGAGATGCTGATAATTCCAAGTTGCGTTAATTGTATTTAAATATATTTGTCCTTGGAGTCAACCAATTAAAAGCAAATTGAAACCCCCTGATGGATGTATTACATTGATGAATAAATCTCAGGGTGATTTCAGTTACTTGCTGTTGTTTCTGATGCTCGTTTTGCAGTGCTTAGCTGCTGCATCGGAGGTCCAGCAAGTCGTGTAACTAATCAGTTTATTGATAAATATAAACAGCACAAGCCCAGTATGTCACACCATGACAGCGACCTGCTAGGAATTTATATTGATAGGAAGTCACTGAAATTTCAGCAGACACACAGTGGCTCATATGCAATGCACTCTTTCAACAGAGTTTTTTCCTAAGTGAAATTTTCAAATTCTCCAATAAAATGCCCTTTAAACCTCCAGCAAGTAAACAAATACTCAAAATAATTTTGATAGTACTTTTTTTCACCTACTTTTTGGTACTTTTTCCATTGCAAAGTGCTAAAAAAGTTATTATAAATCAAAGATGAATATGTGAATTGCATATGGCCCAGTGTGAGAAAGCAGCTTGCAGAGTCAGGCAACAAAATAACGGTAAGTGAGGTATTTTAAGCAAAAACAACTCATAATGGGTTTAGGACTGTTGTGGCTGACTGGCACGGCAGAGATGGCAGATAAGCCCATTTGAAAGCACAGGAGGTTAACAATATGTCTGCTTCCATGAATCAGGAAGTAGAAACAGTGAAGATTTATTTGTATCCGCTGTAACAAAAAGTTTTTTTTTGTAAAGGTTATCATTCTGTTGTGTATCTTTTAGAGCGGAGAGGACGTTCTGAGTTCTGATCCACTTTAAGCTCTGGTGTTTCATTTTTTAGTTGATAGGCACTCTGCTCTTGTACAACTCATCATCTGACACTGTATTTTACTCGAGGAAGCAGATTTATCCTGTGAAAGGTTCTGGGGGGGAAGGGGGGGAAGGGCCAATAAATATTGTTTTGCCCTTTTATTGTGTTGTCTTTTTAAAAAGAGGCAACGTAAGTCCTTTTTGAGGGTTCATTCACACTAGGGGCGTTTTTGAGATTTTTTTTAAGCGCTGGCGATTGATTGTCTATGACAAAGTTCACATCTGAGCGATTCGTTTCCGATCCGCTCAGATAAGCGGTGCAGGGGCCATTTTTGAGGCGATTCTGCCTTAATGGAAGGTATAAGAAAAACGCTCACAAAATCGCTTTGTGCAGCGATTGCGTGAGCGTTTGTAAGAATAAGTTCGTTGTATTTATTCTTTTCCGGGTCAAAGCGTTCACTTCCTGACGTGAGTCAGGGAGTGAATTAAAAAACTCCCGGGAAAAACGCTTTTAACAAAAACGCATCACCCACCCAAGTGCCAGGAGAGGGGGAAAAAAACGCCTCTAAAAAAGCCCAACGTGGGCGAACGGGCGGACACGTGAGCGGAATGCAATGGGAACGAGGCCTTAAACTGTTTTAGAATTTTTTTTTTATACCTTAGCTGGCGCTTCTCAGCTTGGGGATGGGTTGGGCGTGGCACCCTGGAACCCCTTCCCGCTTGCTTTGTAGAGAGACTATCCATAACCGAATGTGGGCAGGTTTTGTGTTCCTCTACCGCGTTGTGACTAGTTTTCTATCAGGCAACCATTGAGAGTAACGTTTCACTTTTCACTCTTCGATTTGATGTAACATACTACACCGGTGTTTCTCAACATTATTTTAGAATGTACCCTTATATAAAGGAGGGTGTTTGACCAATACCCCATTTTGAATAACATCATTTCAATTACCCATCACACATATGTGATTGTTAAGGGGTCGTTCACACCGGAGTTGCTTTTGGATTTTTTTAAATATTGGCGATTTTTCCAAATCGCCCTGAAAGCACTTGTGCAATGATTCCCTATGAGAGAGTTCACATCTGAGCGGTTTTTTTTCCGATCCGCTCAGCAAAGCGCTGCATGGGCCATTTTTGAGGCGATTTGCCGCAATGGAAGGTATAGGAAAAAACGCAAAACGCTCACAAAATCGAGTTGTGCACCGATTGCGTTCGCGTTTTTAATAATAAATACATTGTATTTATTATTTTCCGGATCAAAGAGTTCACTTCCTGACTAACATCAGGAAGTGAAAAAACGGAATCGCTCTGCAAAAGCGTTTACAAAAACTGTTACCAAAACCGCCCAACTCACAGAAATTGCACAACTCACAGAAATTGCACAACTCACAGAAATTGCACAACTCACAGAAATTGCACAACTCACAGAAATCGCACAACTCACAGAAATTGCACAACTCACAGAAATCGCACAACACACAGAAATCGCACAACTCACAGAAATCGCACAACTCACAGAAATCACACAACTCACAGAAATCGCACAACTCACAGAAATCGCCGGGAAGGAGAAAAAAACTCGTCAAAAAAACTCCCAACGCAACCGCAATCGGAACGCAATGTGAACAAGGCCTAAGAGTGCATATTATTTTTTATATGTGATTGTTAAAGAGTACATATTTTTTGTATTAGCCCGGTTCACACTGGCATTAAAAGACGGTCCGTTTGTGGATTGGAAGGGAACGGATGCAATTGGATCCAATGTTACAGCAGGAGGTATTGGCAGCGCTTCCAGACAAACAGTGCACCTGAATTAACTACCTGCACAGATGTCCATAGATCGAAATACGGGCAAATTACACAACTTGCATTCAAAACCGGTACCGTAGTTCGAGCTTTGCACATCTATGCAGGTAGGTACTTCAGGTGCTGCCAATATCTCCTGCTGTACAGAAAATGTAAGTATACTTATGGCTAGCTGCATCCATGTGCTTCAGTAAGAAATGTTCCGAAAAAATCCACTTTGGGGATGGAGATCTGGGGAATGTGGGGAAACGGAACAGAGGCAGCGGGGTGAAAACGGATCTGATAGACCAGTAATTAGATCTGCTTTCACGGATCCGTTTGCCACTTAATTGCCAGTGTGAACCGGGCCTAACACTTTGTGCTTTCAGTTAGAGACACTGAAGCGAAAAAAAAAATTATGGTATAATGAATTGGTAGTGTAGTATAGATAATTACTTGAACATTAGTAGCAAAGAAAATATTTGTAATATTTTTATTTTCAATTATATAGTTTTGTTTTTTTTATTACATTGCATCATTCTCAAATATTTGCAGTTTACACATTACTAAGCATTGTAAATGATTTTACAGAGCAGGCCAGTGAACTTTTTAACCCTTCTCTGCAGAGAAAAAGAAAATACAATTGACTGACAGTTGAGCTTCAGAAGACAGAGCTCTCTGTCTTCTCAGAGCTATCACAATTTTTTTTACGCTTCAGTGTCTCTTTAAACTAATTTAGTGACTCCTGGTCTCTTTATTTCCCTGAGCTCTAAATAATAAAATTTTTAAAGAGAACTTGAAGGGAGAGGGATATGGAGGCTGCCATATTTGTTTCCTTTTAAACAGTACCAGTTTCCTGGCAGCCCTGCTGATTCTTTGCATCTAATGCTTTTAGCCATAGCCCCTGAACAAGCATTTCCAATCAGGTATTCCTGACTGTTAGGAATAATGTACTGCCATTTTCTGCATGCTGGTGGTGGTAGTGGGGAGTTGGACTATCCTGAACTTTTGCCATCCACCAGCAGATAGCCTTTCACTGTGCTCAAGGACTTGCTGTTCCTGTTCTGGCCTGTGGGTGATTGAGGAGCATTCTCTGCAGTTTCACACGAACAGCTGCATCCTGTTATCATGCTTGGACTATTTAAAGGATACCCGAAGTGACATGATGAGATAGACATGGGTATGTACAGTGCCTAGCGCACAAATAACTATGCAGTGTTCCTTTTTTTCTGGAATTTTTGGAATTGATTTTAATCTATTTCGATAGGGAAAGGGGCTTATTGCATCGTACTGTTTTGTTATACAGAGACGCAACCAGTTCTAATTATTCTTCAACTCTTTTTCATATGATTTCTTTGTTCCCTAACAGGATGTGATTTTATTCAAAGCTAAGAGTCGCATTTTAGCGTGTTCTAAAATGGCCGCAAACACGCTGCGAATCCCGATAGTTGGTCAGAATATATTGTGCCGAATCTCTACTTATTATGAGATGTGATTTTTTTTTTCCACCCTCCCGTTCGTGTGAAATTGCAAATGATTTTTCCCGCAAATGAGACACTCGCTGGTAATCTGCATCTGGTGAGTGCGGCGACTCACAACTGACATTTTCACTAATTCTTAAAGTGAATGTTTCCAAATTCAGTAATGATGATGTAATTATAGATCATTATTCTGCTGCCAATCTCCCAAAGCGGAGCATAGCTCTTTGGAATTTCAAATGCATTTTTATGGAAAGACTCTTTCCGACTCTCTTAAAGGTAACCTGCAGAAAAAAAACAGGCCTTAAAGATGAACTATTAGCCATAATATG
The DNA here is from genome assembly GCF_040937935.1 of Hyperolius riggenbachi. Classification (NCBI taxonomy): domain Eukaryota; kingdom Metazoa; phylum Chordata; class Amphibia; order Anura; family Hyperoliidae; genus Hyperolius; species Hyperolius riggenbachi. The sequence goes on from NC_090652.1 coordinate 290,852,517, forward strand.
CGCCCCCCCCAAAAAAAAACCCCACATATGTAAGTAGATAAATACGAGCTCTACTTACATAACAGATGTATGGCACTGTCCACGTTTTAGATTTTAGTGGTTTTAATGTTAATATATAATCGTGGTCCTGGCAGTGGCCATCTTGTGTCCCCGGCTAAAGATTAATCCCCATCCCCCTGCTCCCCGCACTTATTCTGAGCACAGCGGGTGGGATAAGTGCAGCAGGCACAGACTCACCTACTAATGGATCCAAGCTCTACCGTTCCCATCTATTCTCTGCACTACTGCCGGCGGTACTGCAGAGAGTATAGAACGGAACTGCAGCGCCTGGAACCATTATTAGGTGAGTCTGTGTGCGCCGCCTTTATCCTTCCCCAATGTGCAGTGCAGGGAGGAGGGGGAATGCGGGAGGCAGCAGGAATGCGGAGAGGAGGGGCATGAGACTGAACAGGAGGGGGGCCGAGGACAGTGACAGGAGACAGCCTTTGGCCCCCCTCCCTGCACCCTAGCAGCCACTGTGACCACCACAGTGAAGAGAAGACCAGGCGGCCAATCAGAAAGGAGAGAGGTGAGTGACAGAGGCTTCAGCCAGTTAGGCTGATTAAGCATGCCATGTCACTTCTCTTTTGCGTCTGTGTATGAAGTTAGAGCCTGGGTACTTGGGGAGAGAAAACCTACCGTATTTGAAAAAAGTAAGATTGATTTTAAACTTTTGAATTGCCTGGTTAGCATCCTTTTTACCCATGAAACAGCCTGCAATAGAGAATTGATTTTGTATTTTATGCCTAACAGTTACTCTTTAAACTCACATAAAGTGGGAAGAATACTGCTGGTCATGTGTAGGGGAATTCATGGAGAATATGGGATCAGTTGGGTCAGGTGATCGTTATGTAAGTCTCCGATTTGCTGGTCATGATCATGTGCTAAAGCAGGATGTGATCACAGCAAATCACATGCTTCTGCATGAGTTCTCCTAGACATCACTAAAAAAGGAATATGGAAGCTGACATGTTTATTTCGTTTTAAACAATGCAAATTGCCTGGCTGTCCTGCTGATCTTCTGCCTCTAATACTTTTAACCATAGTCCCTGAACAATCGTGCAGGTCAGGTGTTTCTGACAAGATTAGCTGCATGCTTGTTTCATTCATCAACCTATTGCTGACTGCGTCACGACGATGGGCGTAAAGTCCAGGGGCTTGTTTTTGCAGGAGATTGAGCGCATCTTGGCTTGGTAGGCTCCACTCCGATCGCAGCCCAGAGACTGTTAGACGGCGTCTAATTATCATGTACAGCGCTGCGATCTAAAGTCCCGGGGCCAGCTAATGCCCCGCCTTCAGTCTCCGAGCGGCTATTTCTTTTGGGCGCCGTCTATTTACATGTACAGCGCTGCGATCGGCAGCAGCGCTGTACTGGGGACAGCCGTGTCACACGGCTGTCCCCCTGGGGGGACAAGAGAGCGATCGGCTGTCATAGGCAGAAGCCTATGACAGCCGATCGCCGTAATTGGCTGGCTGTGGGGAGGGAGGGAGGGAAGACATTTAAAGACACAGTGTTTTTTAAGTAAAAAACATAACAATAATATTTATTAAAAAATAAATAAACATGGGGGGAGCGATCAGACCCCACCAACAGAGAGCTCTGTTGGGGGAGGAATCACTTGTGTGCTGTGTTGTGCGGCCCTGCGGCTTGGCCTTAAAGCTGCAGTGGCCTATTTTACTAAAAATGGCCTGGCCACTAGCGGGGTTTAGCACTGCGGTCCTCAAGAGGTTAAAAAAACCCACAAATGTATTACAAAATAAAAAACAAATATTTTTATAAAAATAAACAAAAATCTGGGGAGCGATCAGATCCCACCAACAGAGAGCTCTATTGGTGGGGAGAAAAGGGGGGGGGGGGGGAAATCACTTGTGTGTGTCGTGTTGTGTGGCCCTGCAGCTTGGCCTTAAAGCTGCAGTGGCCTATTTTACTAAAAATGGCCTGGTCTTTTGGGAGGTTTAACACTGTGGTCCTCCAGAGGTTAAGCCATAGCCCCGGGGACAAGCATGCAGATCAGATGTCTAGGACAAATCTGACAAGATTAGCTGCATGCTTGTTTCAGGTGTATGATTTAGGCCCTACTGACCAGAATGATCAGAAGGACTGCCAGGTCAGTAGGGCCTTTAAAAGGAAATAAATATGGCAGCTTCCATAGGTCTCACACCTCGGTACCTTTTAAAAACCTCCTTATACTGTACATTGGTGTTGCAGAAATAGCGATACGTGGCAGGATCTTGTTTATATGAGTCGTGGTATTTTCAAAGTAAAATAGTTGGGTAGTTTTCCCTGGATAGGGTTTTTTTTGTGCCCTTTAGAACCTTGGTTCTCAACACATGATTTACATTCTCCTGTGGTACTTAAAGTGGGATAAAACTCTGACATAACATTCGATAAGAATGTGTTTTACTACTTTTTATTACCCATACAGTTATCATATTTGCTTTTGTGCACAATTAATTGTAGGTGCTTTATTTACGGTATATATTAAAATCTGTCTAGTGAGGACTTCCCAGCTGTAATTTCTCATTTGGTATCATTAACTACTTTGAAAAAATGCAGATGTTTTTTATGTGCAAAATTTCTGTAAATAATGTTTGCAGTTTCTGTGAATCCTGCCTAAAGGACTAATTGAAAGGCATTTATAAAGAAATGCATGTTCCTGGGGTACTCTAGATGATGCTGGGGCTGGGGCCCAGTGGCAGGCAGCAGCATCACATGATGTGCAATTAGAGCTACCTGTGGTCAGTGTTCTCTCCAGGCTCTTTTAGCCGGATGCTCCACCCGGCTAGTTTTGGTGAGCACCCGGCTGTTATCAGATAACCTCCTCCTATGCAGTAAGCAGAGTTGCGCACAGAAGCACCGGCCCTGCATTCTCTCATCTCGTCGCAACCGGCTACTTTTTCATGCCGTCCAGCTGGAAAAAAAATCTGGGGAGAACACTGTCTGTGGTACAAGTAACACAGGTTATGGTAATACCTATTACAGTATCTGTGTAATGTGTGTTTCCATAGCAACACTTGAGGTACCCACCCATGTTGGTACTGCCATTGCTAAAGGAAACAGGAGGTGAAAATAAAGTTATGACATCATTGTATCTATCCTCCTCCTACTAAAAATGACTATTTAGATATCCCACAGTTTTAATTTATATTTAAATATACTTCTTAAGTTTTTACTGTTTCGTTGTCTCTGCGCAATGACAAATTAAATGAAGCATGCTATAGCTAAAATTTATGAACTATTGACACTTTTAATCTCTTTTCTGTTCTCAGAAGCCATTTTATGCTTGGAAAGTGTTTTATGACTGTAATTTCTTATCAGTGAGGGTTACGCTTTAGTCCTACCCAGTCATGACCCGGGGCCATATGCAATTCACTTTTTCTCCTGAGAAAAAGTGAATTGCATATGGGCCCAGGACAGAAACTGTCACTTGCCTACCTGATTTTTAACTCTTTCAGGCAGAGAAAGAAAAAAAGGAACACAGCATAGTTATTTGTGTGCTTGGCACTGTACATACCCATGTCTATCTCATTGTGTCACGTCACCTCCTGTATCCTTTAAAGGACAATCAAGGTGACTTGATGAGATAGACGTGTATGTACAGTGCCAAGCACACAAATAACTGGGCTGGGTTCCATTTTCTCTCTCTATGCCTGAAAGAGTTAAACATCAGTTATGCGAGTGACAGTTTCTGCCCGTGTTGGGACCAGGTCAGACTGGGTCAGATTATAGCTTAACCCTCACTGATAAGTAATTACAGCCATAAAACACTTTACTGTCAACAAATAGCTTCTGAGTGCAGGAAAGAGATAAAAACGGTCAATAATTCATAGATTTGAGCTCTGGCATACTTCAGTGAAGGTATCATTGAGCAGAGACAATGGAACAGTAAAAACTTAAAAACTCGATTAAAATATAAAATAAAACTGTATCTTAAAAAGTAATTTTTAGGAGGACGACGATGGATTCAATTGTTTTTCTCATCAGTTTATTTTCACCTGGGATGTCCTTTAACGGTAATATTGCTGTGTGCTGCCTATGCGCAGCAATATTACTGGCTGTTTGTGCATCAGGCCCGTTGTTTTCCAGGTATATACTGTAGATGAATGTAGGAGTAGGCAGAAGGGGACGTTACACTGTGACTGTGGCGGGGATTAGATTGTGAGCTCCTCTCAGGGACAGACAGCGAGAGGGACTACCCGATATGGTCTGTGAAGTGTTGTGAAAATATCCGTGCTATATAAATCTATACTAATGATGTTTTTCTCCCTTAAGTTTGATGAAGTGCTGTGACTGAGGTGTCTATTCTGACAGTAATGCGATGGCAGAACGGCTCACTGCTGCCCTCTGTCTGACTCGCCTGTCCTCTGCAGCTGAGGAGGCCACCCAATTAGGCGTTGGAAGCCTGAGATGCAGCCCCGGGTCATGTCTTAATTGTGCGCTTATCAATTGTCACTGAAAATAATATGTTTTGGAAGCGTGTTCAAAATCCCCCGTGCATCCGCTGTGAGAGTGTATTGCGTAAGGGGCCGGCGTACACAAACCTTGCTACGTACACAAACCTTGCTGCGGACACAAACCTTGCTGCGGACACAAACCTTGCTGTGTACACAAACCTTGCTGCGGACACAAACCTTGCTGCGGACACAAACCTTGCTGTGTACACAAACCTTGCTGCGGACACAAACCTTGCTGCGGACACAAACCTTGCAAACGTTGCTGCGAACACAAACGTTGCTGCGGACACAAACGTTGCTGCGGACACAAACGTTGCTGCGGACACAAACCTTGCTGCGGACACAAACCTTGCTGCGGACACAAACCTTGCTGCGGACACAAACCTTGCTGCGGACACAAACCTTGCTGCGGACATAAACCTTGCTGCGTACACAAACCATGCTGCGGACACAAACCTTGCTGCGGACACAAACCTTGCTGCGGACACAAACCTTGCTGCGGACACAAACCTTGCTGCGGACACAAACCTTGCCTTGCTGCGGACACACCTCAGCCACAATACACAAGCGCATCGTGTTCATACTGTGGATGTATTGTAGTTACGGATTTCCAAACGCCACATCGTAGAACATGCAGTTTTTGGAAAACTGCAAGCCAACTAAACTTCAAATTTGCTGCATGCTGCTCAAAGCAGACCTGAGCTCAGAACTTTCTCTCTGCAGCAGCAGCAAGTGCTGTTTAATGCTGTTCTGCTTTTTTTTTTGTGGTAGTAGGTTTAAAGTGGACCTGATCTTCCCCTCTGCTTGAAAAGATAAGCAAGAGCATATTAACCTTTAAAGAAAAAAAGATTTTTTTGTTACAGCTGATACAAATCCTGCAATCAATCTGCAGTGTGTCTACTTCCTGCTTTCGTGGAAGCCGACATAGGGTTAACATCCTGTGGTTACAAATTAGCTGCTCTGTCGAGGCAGGTAGCTGAGAGATCAAATTACAGTTGTGATTAGTCACAGATAAGGGGAGATTAGACAGGATAAACTACCTAAAAGCATACAGGGTGCATTTCTCTATGTTTTCCTTCTGACCTGTGCAAGAGTTCAGCTCCACTTTAAAGTGGAACTTCAGCCTAAACAAACATACTTTCATTAAGTTACATTAGTTATGTTAATTAGAGTAGATAGGTAATATAATCTCTTACCGACCCTGTTTTAAAAGAACAGGCAAATGTTTGTGATTCATGGGGGCTGCCATCTTTGTCATGGGGGCAGCCATCTTTTTGGCTGAAAGGAGGTGACAAGGAGCAGGAGACACAGTTCCAACTATCCTCTGTCCTGATTACCCCTCCCAGCTGCACACGCTAGGCTTCAAATGTCAAATTCAAAATGTAAAAAAAAAAAAATTGCACCAAAACAGCAGAACGAGAACAACAACATCAGAAATCCCATCATGCTTTGCACAGCATCAGGGGAAAAAAGCCCGGGCAGTTTTCTTCTGTGCAGCTAAAAGTGAGGCTTGTATAAGAGAAACAAAGTTCTGATGCTGTGAAACTGTTAAAGAAACACCAGGCCTTTTCAGTGCTGCTGAGTCGATTTTTAGTCTGGAGGTTCACTTTAAGGACTACCTGTACAAGAATCACAATCGCTCTGCCTGCAGCATTTTTGGAGTGATTGTGCTCCAGTACACCGAGAGACCCGGCATGTCACTAAAACTTTATTCACACCTACATAAATCGTGCCCCAAATTGCAGCCAACACTGTGTGCAAAGTGCAAGCACATAGAGTATAGTTGCTCCGATGTTTGCCTGATGAAGCAGGATTGCACCTGCAAAACGCTTTGCATTGTGTAGTATTCAAATAAAGTGAGTTGTTGACCACAATCAACACAATCGTATTTACTTTTGGGGATGGAAGTCCGCATCTACCTCCCTTTTTTAATTGTTTTTTTTTTAGCAAGTTTTGTTGGCACCTCTGTTCAAACTTTTAGTAATCTAGTCCACCTTTGGTGAAGGGGTGTTATCCCCTTTTTTTCCTGTCTACAGAGAGCGACTTATTACCCTGAGTGGGGTCAGGTTTAATCTCCCCATCTGCCTTATTAGTGGTTGCCTGAGTGGTAACCCTTGTTTGTGAGTATTCATTTACTCACTAAAACCGCGTTCTTCTTGTGTCAAATCTACTACACCATTGTAGTCTCTTGGTTTCCCTTTTCTCTTTTGTGCGCAAAGTGCTTGCACTTCAGCACTGCTCCCAGTGGGCCCCTAGCCTAAGTCATTGAAGGTACTACATAAACAGCTTTTGTTGTTATGTCTTATGTGTATGGGAACCTGTATAAGCATGCATGTTTAGCCGCAGTTCTTTGGGAATAACGGTTTTTCCTCCACCAGGCTTATGTATAGAGTTATAGGAAGGTTTTGGTGATGTACAACAGAGTAACCAAGCCGCTCAGGGTGACCCAAACCACTAGGAATGTATAGGGGGATAAAAGAGACCAAGAAACCCTCCTGCCAAAAAGCAATACTTAGTGTGATTTGCCTTCATAAAACAGAAGGAAATTTGCAATAATTCAGCTATAAGTGAACATTTGTGGTTACCCACAATGCACCACTACTGAATATGCAAATTATCTATTTTCGCCCCTGTAAGCCAGGCCCGCATCCAGGACTGCTGGTGTATAGCAACCCTATAGCTTTAAATAGAGTCTGAAGCGAGAATAAATCTCGCTTCAGACCTCATAGATAGCAGGGGCATGTGTGCCCCTGCTAAACCGCCGCTATCGCGCCGCTAAACGGGGGTCCCTTCACCCCCAAATCCCCCTCCGTGCAGCGCATCCCCTCTTCCTGGTTGGGGCAGGGCTAACCGCCGCAGCCCTGCCCCACGCGCGTCTGTCAGCACGTATCTCCGCCTCTCCCCCGCCCCTCTCAGTCTTCACTGAGAGGGGCGGGGTAGAGGTGGCGATGCGCCGCTGATAGACGCGACTGGAGGCAGGGCTGCAGCCGTTAGCCCTGCCTCCAGGAACGACTAAATGTACGACCAAGGTTTGCGGGGGTGGGTTTGGGGGTGAAGGAACCCCTGTTTAGCCGCGGGATAGCGGCGGTTTAGCAGGGGCACACATGCCCCTGCTAACTATGAGCTCTGAAGCGAGATTTATTCTCGCTTCAGAGTCTCTTTAAATTTCCTTGTTCCTTGTAGTGACCTTGTACTCTAGTATACCTAGGTAAACAGATAGACCAGGAGTGGTGCAGTATTGTTAATAAATGGGAAGTTGTAAGTATATACAGCTATACTCAAGAGTGAGTTGCAGATCCCTGCAACCACCGTATAAGCCAGCGGGAAATTAACCATCTCCGCTTGCTTTCCAGGTCCTGCCAACTGCTGGATGGTCGCTCTCCTGGGTTAGTAGTTTTTAGGGGAAATAAACTATTACCGGTACCTCCAAAGAAGGTTTCTCTGGATGCTCGTAAGATGGGAGTGTAAAAATATATATAAAAACTTCTAATAGTTAAAATAAGAATGAGAGGTAATCTCTTGCCTTTCCTGACAACAAAAACACCAGTAGTACTAGAAAAGTATTATTAAAACCCGAGGAAGTGGGCTAGTTCCAGTGAAACGCGTTGCCCATTTTGTGTGTTAAATAATTACTTTTCCAGTACGACTGGTGGGATTTTTTTGTTGTCAGGAGAGGTAAGAGATTACCTCCCATTCTTATTATAACTATTAAAAGTTTATATATATTTTTACACTTGGGGCACTTCCATCCTTACGAGTATTATGTATAGACACCTTTAGCTGCCAGCTGCTTCTTCCAAGGACTGAGCTGATTCCTGCATGTCTCTGAACATCTGGGCTGTGTGAGCGCTAATTCCCTGCCCTGTCTCTTCTCACCTTCCTGCCCCAGATTCTGAGGTTTGTCAGAGAATGGAACAGCCTGACAGCCATGAAGCAGCGGATAATCCGGAAGAGTGGCCTGATCTTCAGCAGCCCGGCCCTGGCCGCGGGAGACCTCTCCAAGCAGCAGGCGGCACACAGCAGCACTAAGAGGTACGAAGGTTCCTCGCTCCTGTCAGGCATCGGCGAGCGCTCTTCACAGCTTCTCAAATCAGCAAGAAACCACAGAGGCACAAATTAACCTCATTGTGTGGACAGGATTAAGTCAGTTGCGGCAGCACAAGTGACGAGGCTGGCTGGAAAGTGGTTTTCACTCACATTTTGTATGCTGGCAAAGAGAGATTATTCGTCCGTGTATGTAAGGACATCTCTAATCTTCCCTGAGTCTGTATCCCTCTACAGGAGCTGTTTTTGTACTTCCAGTCGTATCTCCACATTAGTCTTTTGTTGTGGTTTTCAAGAGGTAGAGTCAGCTCTGATTGTCACAACCAGCCTTCACTTTTTCCAGGAGACCATCTGTTTGTCAGCTTAAAGCTGGGCTGTCAAACTCAAATACAGAAGGGGCCAAAACGGAACACTGGGACCAAGTCGCGGGCCAACCTCAATGTCTAGTGGCCACCTCCCTGGTGTCTAATGGCTTCCCCTCCCTCCCCTACACAGTTCCATAATGTCTAGTGGCAGTCTTCCCATCCCCTACACAGTTCCCTGGTGTCTAGTGGCCTCCCTCTCTCGCCTATAGTTCCCTGGTGTCTAGTGCCCTACTTCCTTGCATATACAGTTCCCTGGTGTCTAGTTACCCTTCCTTCCCCATACAGTTCTTTGGTGTGTAGTGTTTTTCCATCCCTCCACCATATGACTCCACTGGTGATCTAGGGCTCCACCCTGTATATCTTTTAATTTAGAACTTTATATATAATTGTCCATATCATCATCTTACTTTCACTTCAGGTTTGTTTTAACCTCCCTGGCGGTACGCGGATGCAGTGGCTCCGTCCGCGGGAGGGATTTTTTTAATTAAAGGTGTTTTTTTTATGTTAGCTTGCACTAGGCTAGCTAACTATGTGGCCCAAGTCCCCCAGCACCTCTCTGAACCCCAATCCCCCCCCTCTGATTCGCCGCCGGCTATATTTACCCATCCGCGATCCTGTGAGAGCCGCAGCTTCCCAATTAGCTTCATTTGTTGCTATGGCGGCGATCGGTCATGACGTCATCAACGTCATGCGCAGTTCCGATCTTCCCCATAGCGAAGCCGGGTGCTGATTGGGAGGCTGCGCCATTGCGGGATCCCTGGGGGTATGTATAAGGGCAGAGATCGGGGCGATCGGTGGGGTCTGGAGGGACTTGGACCACATGGTTAGCTAGCGAAGTTCTAGCTTAACCAAATACAACCATTTTTATTTAAAAAAAAAAAAAAACATCCTCCCGGGGCCATGTGATCCCCTGCGGCGGCTAGCCCGTCACTGCGTCAAGCTTACCGCCAGGGAGGTTAAAGTGTACCTGAAGTAATATGAGATGAACATACGTACATATAGTAAAAGCCCTACTAAGACATTGTCTAAAGGTCCCTTTCTGTTTTGCAGTGCAGGAAGAGTTGAAAGAAAAACTAAAGTTATCTTTGTAAATGAGCTTTTTGAACAGCTTGTTGGAATACAGTCTGGTTTCCTGAAAAGTAGATAGAAGCAGCTGGGAAACTTGAAATAAGGCTTCTGGTAAGGTTTTAGTACTGAAAAGTTCACAGGGTCATTACTTCTGTTTGTTTTTTTCAATCAGAAAGGCAGATTTGCCACGCCGCTGTTCAGAAAGAAGTCGTGAAATGAAGCCATTAAACTAAACATAGAAAATATGATACTGAATAGCCCAGTCCCCCGTCCAGCCCATTGTTCCAGCACTATCCTCCAGTGTGGCTACTTGTCTTGCTGAATTGAAGAGCGTTTCGGAACTACTTTTTTGTTGTGTTAATACTTCATCCTACTACCAACTACTGAATCTGAGAGAGCATAAGCGCTTTGAGTCCTATGGGAGAAAAGCGCTATAGAAATGTAATTGTTATTGTTACTCGTGTTCCCAAGTAGTGCTGAGGACGAGCGCATCCTTACTGCACATGCGCAAGTCCTGTCCAGCATATGCAGAAGGAATACATCTGTCCTCAGAACTACTTAGCAACATGAGTAGTCCCAAAGAGCTCTTTGACCCAGTGGGACAAATAGGTGCAACGAGCCATATATAAGACTGGTAAGGCTCCACGCCAGGACTGGCCGAACAGCTGCGGACCAGGGGCCTCAGTCCTAACATATTTTCCCTTCCTCCCTGCAGAGTTGCTAGCGGGGTAAAAGGGAATGGTTAAAGTGGACCCAAATTAAAAATACAAGATTTCAGAAATAAAATCTATTTTCTAAATTATAATAATAAATATCAGCCTTTTTTCAGCTGCATGATGACAAATATAAAATATTTTACATTTATTGGAGGAACCCCTCCCTTCCTTTCAAATTGCCGGGATTTTTCTGGCAAACTGGTGGAGTAGATGGTGTCCGGCAATGGAGGAATTGCTAATGGCTGCCCCCAGTATAACCCTAGCTATGAAAAGAGAAGGGTGAAAAGCATGCACTGAAATGCTCATAGGCTTGAAGGAGTGTTTATTTATCTTTGTATGTGTCAGAGTGGTGCAACTAAATATTTTTAATTTAAAAAAATGTTTGGTTTGGGTCCGCTTTAACTCCCCTAATCCTCGCTTCCAGCGTCGGGTCTCCATGACTTATGTAAAGGGAGGGTTTTGGATCCCAACAGAGTCTTCCCGGTCTTCTCCATCCCTCAGTTCCACCGCTGTTCCCTGTTGAATTTCCTCGTCTTTAGGACTCCTCTGTGGACCTCAGAAGCATTCGTACTGTGCATGCGCACGCCTGGACTTGCGCATGTGCAGTACGGATCTGCTCATCCTTGGTAGTATTCGGGGGGCCCAAGTACTTCCGAAGGCTGCTCAAGGAGGGCCTAAATGGGTATTTGACCAAATTGGTCGAAGGACTGCACTGAGGCTCAGTGGTGGAACGAGGGGAGAGAAAATAAACGGAGAAGGCTCTATTTCAGTGATGGCTAACCTTGGCACTCCAGTTGTAACAAAACTACAAATGCCATCATGCCTCTGCCTCCTTATGCTTAGAGCTGTCAGAGTATTGCAATGCCTCATGGGACTTGTAGTTCCACCACAGCTGGAGTGCCAAGGTTAGCCATCACTGCTCTATGTGATCCAGAGCCTTTCCTCTCCATAGATGAGTATCTAACTCATTTTCTTCATGTCTCTGCAGTATTGCTTTAAAGCAAACCTGATGCGAAAAAAAAACCTTATGATATAATGAATTGTATATGTAGTATGGATAACAAATAGAACATTAGTAGCAAAGAAAAGAGTCTCTTATTTTTATTTTCAGTTATATAGCTTTTTTTTTTTTTTACATTTCATCATTCTGTCATGTTTGCTGTTTAGAATCCACACCCTGTCTTTTTAAGCTATAAAACAAAGCAGAAATAATGACCCTTTGAACTTTCCTGCAGTAGAAGCTTATTTCAAGCCGTCTCTCACTATTTCTTGGCTGTGGAAGTGCTCCAGGCTAAGTGCACACATAGCAGAAACACTAGCGTTGCGTAAAACGCTGCGTTTTATGGATCAATGTTACTCAATGGAGAGCATAAAAAACCGCATGGGTTTGCGTTCGTACTTTGGCATTTTTAAAATCGCTAGGTTTTTTTTTTGCATATTATGCATGAACGCATCAAAAATGCACATAATGAAAGTCAATGGAAACGCAGTGTATTGCGTTTTTTGTATGCGTTTTTAATGCTTTTTTTTAATGCAGGTTTCTTTTTTTAAATAAAAATTTCTGATGTATTTTCGCTTCCTGTTGTCTTTTTAGTGATTTGCATAAATGTAAATATAAAAACGCATACAAAACGCATATGCGTTTGACATGTGCGAACCGCAAACGCATGAAAACGCACGCAAAACTCTTGAAAAACGCATCTGCGCTAAAAAATGCAACCACAAATAAACGCACACAAGATTAACATAAAACATGACATAAACAGCAGCCTTTCACATTATGTTATGTGTGCACTAAGCCTCAGAAAACAGGGCTGTATATGACCCAGTTGGTCAAAGCGCTCAGGGAAGCTCTTTTGCATAAATAAGAACTGAAGATTTTTTTAACTCTTATTCTACTGTATTTCAACATGAAAATGTATAAGTTTATTTATAAGTGTATTTTTGTTTCAGGTTTGCTTTAAAGGACATACGAGGCGAAAAAAAAAAAGAGAAAAATTGTATCTATCCTCCTTCACATAAAAATGACTTTTTTTCTATATCCATCAGTTTCATTTTATATTTACCGTGTAACAGAGACTACGGATATTACATTTTTTACTTACCTGGTGCTTCCTCCAGCTCCATAAGTATGGATGTGTCCCTCGCCGTCCTCCCGAGTGCCCCCCGTTACGCTGCAATTCGTTCGGGTATTTGGCTCAGTGACGTCAGCTAGGGGCCTTCTGCGCATGCGCGGAACTTCTGCACAAGCGCAGAAAACCCCGGTTGATGTCACCGAGTCAAACTGAGCCCAACTCAGGCGAATGCCGGGAACTGATTGCGGCTAAACGTAGGCACTCAGGAGGACGGTTAGGGATGCATCCGTACTTATGGGGTTGGAGGAAGCCCCGGGTAAGTAAAAATCTTTAACATATGTCGTCGCTGGTTCACTTTAAATTTACTTTTTACAATTTCATTGTCTCTGCTCAATGACACCTTCATTGAAATATACTAGAGCTCAAATCTATGAATTATTGTCCCTTTTATCTCTTTCCTGCTCTCAGAAGCCATTTACTGACAGGAAAGTATTTTATTGCTGTAATTACTTATCAGTGAGGGTTATGCTATAGTCTGACCCAGTCCCGACCCGGACAGAAACTGTCACTTGCATACCTGATGTTTAACTCTTTCAGGCAGAGGAAGAAAAAAAGGAATGCAGCCTAGTTATTTGTGTGCTTGGCACTGTACATACCCATGTCTATCTCATCAGGTCACATGTCACCTCGGCTGTCCTTTAAAGTCCATATAACTGACGGCGACATGATTTTTTGTTTCACCACAAAGGTGGGGTTTTGTTTTATTTATGAGCTTTGATGTAAGGGTGGTGACTTATTGCAGTTGGCTGATGGTGTAATGGTTAAGGGCTCTGCCTCTGACACAGGAGACCAGGGTTAGAATCTCGGCTCTGCCTGTTCAGTAAGCCAGCACCTATTCAGTAGGCAACCTTTGGCAAGTCTCCCTTACACTGCTACTGCCAATAGAGCGCGCCCTAGTGGCTGCTGCTCTGCTCTGGCGCTTTGAGTCCGCAAGGAGAAAAGCGCAATATAAATGTTATTTGTCTTGTCTTGTCTTATTGCTAACTCCCTCCTTCCTTTTCCTCCCCCACCCACCTGAGAATCAGGAAGCTAGACCTATGAATATAACTAAAGACTATCGGTCTGTTCCAGGAAAGAGGCTGCCATATAAAACAATTATCATATTGTTTGTTTTTGTTTACATTCCTCCTGTTAGGAAAGCAAATGAAACAACCAATTCATTCCGCCTAGGTATGCGCGGCAGGGACCGGACGGCATCGCTGCAGTACTTGAACGCAGCGTGAGGGCGGCCGGCTGATTTTCCCGCTGCGTAATGCGCCGAATGACGTATCGCGCCTCCGAGCGGCAAGCCTCTAATGTCCATGCCTGATAGCGGTTTGGGTTCCAATTAGGAATCAGCTCCCTGGTTTTTCCCTCTTCTCTTCCTAGTTAAAAATTTAAGATTGCCTTTTACAAACCTAATTTACAAACGAAGTGGGTTCCTGTACTGCAAAAATCAATATTTTAATACAAAGTGCAAAACCGAACCGGAGCCTGATAATGGCTCCATGATAAAGTGCAAATAGCGGGCGGCACGCAGCGCATCCCTCTGTCTAATGGAGTGTCAGGCACATGTATGTAGTTTGTTTGATCGTGTTTTCCTCCCAGGTACCTGACCAAAGAAGATGTTGCAGCTGCCTCATTAAGGAAAGTTCAGAGCAGCGGGGGGAGCGTGCGGCTTGTCAGCAGGGAATGTACCTCGTCAGTCAAAGGCAAGGTGTCTGTGGGTACAGCTGCGGGACCCCCCACCCGGTAAGTGCTACCGTGCTGACAGTTGCCGTGATAAACTGAACCTGTGCAGCACTTCTATTACCACACTGACTGCTTTATTTTTAATGTTTTAAAGGCTTAAATAACTTTCTAATTTTTTGCCTCCACATTTTCCTCTCTCACGTTCCTTCTGTTTTCTATGACTTCCTCTGTTCTTCCTTGTCCTTCTTTCTTCTATACTTCTTTCCATCTCCATCTTTCTTTCTATCTCCAATTCCTTTCCTCTCTTTCTTCCCTTGTCTTGCCTTTTTAATTCAGTTCCCTTTTCCTTCCCTTTCTTTTTCCCATTCTTTCTTTTCTCTTTCGTTTCCAATACCATCCTCTCACTTTCCTCTCCTCTGATTTCACCTTCTGTCTTCTCTTTACCTTACCTTACCTTTCACTCTTCCCTCTGCTTCCACCTTCTGTCTTCTCCTTACCTTACCTTTCACTCTTCCCTCTGCTTCCACCTTCTGTCTTCTCCTTACCTTACCTTACCTTTCACTCTTCCCTCTGGTTCCACCTTCTGTCTTCTCCTTACTTTATCATTCCTTCATTCTCCCTCTGATTCCATCTTCTGTCCTCCATTCTCCCTCCAATTCCATCTTCTGTCCTCCCTTCATTCTCCCTCCGATTCCATCTTCTGTCCTCCCTTGATTATTCCTCTGATTACATCTTCTGTCCTCTGCTTACTTTTCTTTTCTCTGATTCCATCTTGTGCCCTCTCCCTTACCATTCCCTTTATTCTTCCTCTGACTCCATCTTCTGTGCTCTCCTTACCTTAGCTTACCTTACCTTACCTTTCATTCTCCCGCTAGCCATCTTCTGTCCTCTACCTTTCCTTTCATTCTCCCCTCTGATTCCATGTTCTGTCTTCTCCTTGCCTTACCTTACCTTTCATTCTCCCCTCTCCTCTCTTTACCTTACTTTTCTATACATTTCATTCTTTCTCCTTATTCTCTGTCTGTCCTTTCATACAATTGTATCCTTTTCCCTCTTTCTCTTTCCACTTTCTATACCCTTCCTTTCTTATGTTCATTGGATTTGTTGACGATAGAAGTAAGAGGGGGAGATAGAGGACGTCAAATGTATGTATTAGAATTAAAGAGAGTCTGATTACTGGTCATCTATCTTCATCAATAAGATCATAGCTGAAACGCTGTATTCCTACAGCAAAACAATGTCTTTATACCCCCCAAATCCCCGGGGCAGAATTTGGGGATCGCTTCCTAGTAGAGGCAGAGCTTTGCGCAGTAGCTCTGCATCTTATACAATCAATCTCTGCGGAGCTCCGCCTCTCCCCGCCCCTTTCAGTCTTCTTCCACTGAGAAGAGCAGGGAGAGGCGGAGATTGACTCCAGTAGAGGCAGAGCTACAGTGCAAAGCTCTGCCTCCCCTGGGCAGCAAAATCCACGGCGTGGAAAGTCGTGGAATTTTGCCTCGGGATTTGGGGGGTATAAATACATCGTTCTGATGCGGGGATGCAGCGTTTCAACTATGATCTTATTGATGAAGATAAATAGGCAGTAAAAACAGTTATTTTTTCATGGCTTCAGACTTTGTTTAATTCTCTCTTTAAGTCGCCTTTGTAATAGAGTATTACTAACAACAGAATTGTAATTGGTTGCTTATTGATAAACTTTCCACAGTGTACCGAGAAGCACAATTTTTCTCTAGGAAACCTCAGCCGGTCTTTAACTCAGAAGTGATTGGCTCAGTCCGGCACATCCTAGGAATTAGCATTTGGTCTGTAGGAGGGATGGTCTAAAAGATTTTAATAATTCTGAGTTGATGTAAATTTAATGCAAATATAGCTTAGAATAATGCCAATTAGTCATCCAATAACCTTTGCATGAACTCAAAATTAATAGCATCTCTTTCATCGCCCCTAGTGTGTAGTTGTGGAGCAAGCGGCTTCAATAAGATGTGTGTTACACAAAGTACGAAACAAGGAAAAGGGCCACTTTAGCCACCATATATACGACCATCCATCCAGGAGCACGGAATCGATATGCCAGGCAATATGTAGAGAGAGGATGTCTAGCTACACCGTGTGGTGGGTTAAAGGGAAGGTCCAAGCAAAATAAATAAAAGTTTCACTTACCTGGGGCTTCTACCAGCCCCATGCAGCCATCCTGTGCCCTCGTAGTCACTCACTGCTGCTCCAGTCCCCCGCTGGCAGCTTGCCGACCTCGGAGGTCGGCGGGCCGCATTGTGTACATTTTTACGCATTCCCGCTAGTACAGGAATATTAACACATACATTTTTACGCGTTAGTGGTGCAATGCAGACACAGTGGTGGCTGCATGGGGCTGGTAGAAGCCCCAGGTAAGTGAAACACATTTTTTTTATTTTGCTTGGACCTTCCCTTTAAAAGTCCAATATTTATTGGGACATCTTTGAACACAAAGCAAAAAAGCTCACATGGCTTTAGTCATGACTAAGGAGCCATGAACGCTCCGATACGTGTGAGTTTTTTTCCTGTGTGCCATAATAAAGATTGGTCTTTAAAAAGAATCTGTATTGTTAAAATCGCACAAAAGCAAACATACCAGTGCGTTAGGGGACATCTCCTATTCCCCTGTGTCACAATTTCACCGCTCCCCGCCGCATTAAAAGTAGTCAAAAACTGTTTTAAAAAGTTTGTTTATAAACGAACAAAATGGCCACCAAAACCGGAAGTAGGTTGATGTACAGTATGTCCACACATAGAAAATACATCCATACACAAGCAGGCTGTATACAGCCTTCCTTTTGAATCTCAAGAGATCATTTGTGTGTTTATCTTCCTCCCCCTGCAGCTCTCATCCACTGAAGAGTGACATGCTGATTGTTTCTTCCTGCAGACAGCTCTGTGTCTGTAATTCCTCAGTATGTGACAGCCCAACCAGCTCAGAGGATGATTTATCCAGCTTGTAAAAGGCAGGCAGCTCTCTTCTCTCACTGACAAGAGAGCAGAGAGGCTGCCTAATCTAAATAACACACACGGGAGTGTGCATAGAGGGGGCCCGGAGGGGGGCGTGCATAACAGATCAACAACACTGAAGAGTTGGCAGCCTTCCAGACACAGAGCGACAAATCCGACAGGAGAGAGATAATTTGATTTATTGCAGAGATGGTGATAGTAGAAAGTGCTGCAGTAAGACAGAGCACATTAGAATAGGATTTGGAACTTGTAGGATAGTAGAAAAAAGGATGACATTTTTGTTACAGAGTCTCTTTAGCCACTTGATGACCCACCCTTTACCCCTCCTTAAGGACCAGCGCTGTTTGATGGGATCTGTGCTGGGTGGGCTCTGCAGCCCCCAGCACAGATCAGGGTGCACGCAGAGCGATCAGATCGCCCCCCTTTTTTCCCCCCTATGGGGATGATGTGCAGGGGGGGTCTGATCGCGTCTGCGTGCAGGCATGTTGCGGGGGGGGCACCTCAAAGCCCCCCTCCGCGGCGACATTCTCCCCCTCCCTCTCCTACCTCCCTTCCCTGGAGATCCGGGCTGCACAGGACGCTATCCGTCCTGTGCAGCCAGTGACAGGACGTCCCCTGTCACATGGCGGCGATCCCCGGCCGCTGATTGGCCGGGGATCGCCGATCTGCCTTACGGCGCTGCTGCGCAGCAGCGCCGTACAATGTAAACAAAGCGGATTATTTCCGCTTGTGTTTACATTTAGCCTGCGAGCCGCCATCGGCGGCCCGCAGGCTATTCACGGAACCCCCGCCGTGATTTGACAGGAAGCAGCCGCTCGCGCGAGCGGCTGCTTCCTGATTAATCAGCCTGCAGCTGCAGCTGCCACTTTGCCGACGCACGGTATAAGCGTGCGGTCGGCAAGTGGTTAAACTGACCATACAGAGTAGCGGGACATCCTTT
Source organism: Hyperolius riggenbachi (assembly GCF_040937935.1). Classification (NCBI taxonomy): domain Eukaryota; kingdom Metazoa; phylum Chordata; class Amphibia; order Anura; family Hyperoliidae; genus Hyperolius; species Hyperolius riggenbachi. The sequence continues at coordinate 290,870,932 of NC_090652.1, forward strand.
CTCTACGTGATACAAAGTACTCTCTGAAGAATCCTCTTTAAGGGCTGGTGCACACATAAAACCACTAGTGTAATCGCAAACACTCAGCGTTTTTAGAAGTGATTTTTCTAAGCGATTCTAGGCATGTGCCTAGCAATTTTCTAGTTATGCCTAGCGATTTTTGGAGCATTTTTGTGTAGCAATTTTGTATTTTTCGTACAGTAGAGCTGGAAGTGTACAGCTTCTGTAAAAAAAAAAAAATCGCTTGGAAAATCGCTGTGTTCTAACGTTTTTTAGACCGATTTTTCACATCCTATACCTAACATTGAGGTTAAATTGCCTCAGAAATGTTGCAGGAACCACGTTTGCGTTTCTCTAAAAATCACATCGCTCTGGTGTGATCACATACATTAGCCAAGTGCTTTTCAAAGCACTAGCATTTTGAAAAGCGCTCAGAAGCACTCTAGGTGTGCACCAATCCTAAGACCTGTTGAGTTTCAGCTTGTCTTTCACTCATTATATCTTTCTGCCGAACAATCGTGTATGGGCAGAGCAGACTGATTGGCAGTCCCCGGTGAGAATGATTGACATTGGTCCAAAGAGAGTGATTGATAGTTCCTGCTGGAAATGATTAGCAGCAGCACCAGAGCGCCGGCCTTCCAGAAGACTCTGATTGACAGTCTGATGGAGACAAGAAGGTAAACTGATCATTGAGGTTTATTTTAGGCATTCGTTCTACTTAAACAGCCATGGCCTGTGAAGAAAAAGAATTTAGCTGTAACGTGATTTACAAGCCGGTAGAACGTCTAGTGGGCATTATATAAGGGGAGGTCGGAAAATGCTGAAAATTCTATCCTTCACATTTTTACAGGCATGTCTACTTTTCATACTTTGATTTGACTGTATTTTCCACCCTACTGTGAAAACATAGAGCCAAGAACGAAGCAAGCACGTGCAGAGAAACCCTGTTTTCCAAGTGGACAACCACAAACCCTCGTACTCTCCCACTTTCATTGTGGTTTGATTGCAATGTTTTCTGGGGGACGAACCTTAGGAAACCATTGAATTCACTGTCACATCAAGGGGGATCAGGGGTCACTATACATTGTAGATTGTCAGAGACAGCCCAGAACGACTGCCTCGGCTAAAAACAACCATATAGCATGTGCAGAAGACTTAAGAAAGAGGTCCAAAGGGAATTCAAAGGCAGGACTATAGAGCATTTGTAAAATAAACATTGCAGGAGAAGAAGAGAGAGACAGCAGTGAGTAAAGTATAGAGTCAGTTCATTTGTGTTCAACATGTATCAGGCACAGTTTTAATAAACAGGAGAGATAGACAAATAAAATGTGGTTGGTTGTATAATAGTACTGTTTACATTAAAGCTATAATGGTTGAAAATCGATAAATAAAGAGGCTTCCCTCCCTGTCCACTGATCCCCCTTTGTCTCTCACGGACTCTGCAGCTGATCGGGGCTGTGCTTCTCCACTGGTACGGGCAAGCCTGCGCAGTAACGTGGAGCTGCTCATACGCCAGTGGCTCTGGCTTACTGTGCAGGCATGGCCTGGTGCAGCTGGTGCAGGGAGAGGAGCACAGCCCCGATCAGATTGCCTTGTCAGTAATCTTTGGAGTGTTCGTGCTTGAAGGTGGACTGTAGGAAAGCGAGGGAAGCTACTCGCATTTTTGTGATTCAAATGAGTCTTAATTGCCTCAGCTGTGTGCATGGGAGACGGGGGGTTAATTACCCAGAATTCAGTCGGCTTCTATGCGTCCCAAACGTCTTGCATGCGGCCTGAAGGAGGAAGTGTGCTGTATTGAGTCTTCCAACGCGTCCCATAGGCAGTGTGCAAGGCGTTTGGGGCGCTTAGAAGTCAACGGAATTCTGGGTAGTTAACCCCTAAAATACCCCCCCGTCTCCCATGCACACAGCTGAGGCAATTAAGCCTCAATTGAATCACAAATTCGAGTAGGTAACTACTCGTGAGCCCATCACTATATGAGATTTTGTACCCAAACTTCGACCCTGCTACACTTTTTAACCCTTTGAGGACCATCGTAGTTGAAATCTACATCAGGCTTGTGGCTGTAAGCCTCAGACACAATGTAGATTTCGCAGTACGTGGTCTGTGTATTCCTGCCGTGATTGCGTGAGCACGAGACAGGAGAGTAAGCTAGCAATTAACAGCTTAATCTCCTGGCATTAATCAGAAGCCCCGCCGATCGGCCCTTGATAACTATGATCTCCGGTGATCACAATGTAAACAAACTTCACTCACCTTCCGTGTTCCTCCGACAATCGCAGCTCCTGAACATCCCCTTAGGTATCTAGCTCTGTCCTGACTGGAGTACTGATCCTGGCTTGATGACATCATCAAGCCGGGACCTGTACTCCACACTTGTGACCTGTACTCCACACTTGTGTCAGTACAGGGCTGGCTACTGAACGCTGGAGAGAGGAGGAAGGTGAGCAATACTTCCCCAGCCTCAATTCTTGCTGCCGATCTCTGTGAGGGGGAGGGAAGGTGGGGGCCACTAGACCACCAGGGGAATGTTTAGTGAAGGGGGTACCACTAGATAATCAGGAATTATATAGTAAAAGGGTGTGTGGGGTGAAGGGGGTAGGGTTAAGCACTAGAGACCTTAAAAGGAACCTAAACTGAGAAGGATATGAAGGTTTCCTTTAAAAAATAATATCAGTTGCCTGACTCTCCTGCTGATCCTGTGTCTCTAATACTTTTAGCCACAGCCCCTCAACAAGCGTGCAGATCAGGTGCTCTGACTGATGTCAGACTGGATTAGTTGCATGCTTGTTTCAGGTGTGTGATTCAGCCACTACTACAGCTAAAGAGCTCAGCAGGACTGACAAGCAACTGGTATTGTTTAAAAGGAAACATCCATATATCTCTCAGTTAAAGTTCCCTTTAGGGGGGGCCAGATTGGTCTGTCCTGAAGGGGTTAAGAAAGAGGTTAAAGTGTTGGTGAGGTCTCCACCACTGCTCATAAGAAAGTTAGTTAGTACTTTGGCTGCCATTATTAGTTTTAGAAAGAAAACAAAGTCGGCGGATGAAGTGGAGTTTGAGCCGGTCATGTTTATATCTTGGGAAATAAGTAAACTTAAAGTCTATTTAGTGTTGCCATGGTGCGTAGTGAGCAGCAGCGGCGAGGACGTGTGGATTGCCTTAATTGTTCAGTCCTCCGTGTAATGAACTTTGCTCTCGATGTTAATAACAATCGGTCAGTCCGAGGTCTGACCTACAGGAGCTGTGAAATTCCAAGTCTAATATCCTGACACAGACGCCGTAATGAAAGGAGAGAGCGCTTCTGATTCCACCGCCGTCTGCAAAATATTTCACCCACTTGTTCCGCGAATTCGCTGCCTGGGGAGCAGCTGCGTCTAGACACATCACACACCGGGAAACTTCCATAATCAGGAACGGACAAATCGCAGCTGGTGCCCAACTTTTTTTTTTTTTCCTTTTTAAAGAAGAACACCGGGCAAATAGCCAAGTACACAGCTGAGAGATACATATAGCTGAACCGCTCGGATGCCAATGCGTTTCTATTTTTGTTCAGCGACTCTTGAGATTCCTACCCCTCTGCCAGGCTGCACCAGCGGGCAGATGACACCGCTGGCTCGCTTTTCTGCTTCAGTGGATCGGCGTCATCGCGGTTCCGGCCGATCCTCTGTGCCAGATTTGCAATCGTGATCAGCACAAGCCTGCAGGGTCACCTATGTAAATACGGCTGGGGCTACGACCCTGGTTTAGGGATCCGGCAAACTGTGATGAGCGAAAATGCCGATATTCTTTTTGCATTCATTTTTGCGAAAGTAACTTAAAATTCGATTTTCAGGCGAAAATGGCATTGAAAATCATTTTGTAATAAGTTTGTGATTTTTCGTGTTAATAATAACATGGATATGATTTAAAACATTTCCATATTGAGAAATACAATGTAATTTCGCAAATCTTTTCTTAAAATCGAAAAAAAAGCATTTTTGATGCGAAAATTACTTTTGCGAAAATTCACAAGCAAACACGGTCAGCAAAACCTGAGAAGTAGTTCATTACATTAGTCTGTTATTAGGCAGTAAACGTTTGTGACCATCACTGTGCTAGATCGCAGTGAGGATCGCTATAGGGTTAAGATACCCATACATTACTTGATCCGATTTGATAATTTTATGGAATTGGAAGAGAATCTGTGCCACAACACGGATTTCCGTTCAATCTTGTAATCGATTTCTACCTGGGATTGATCAAGAATGCTGGTAAAATCTCGGTCGCAAGGGCTCGATCGGGTGTGGCCACCAAATGGGCCGCGAATGAGGAACAAGAGTGAGGAGACGGCAGCGGACAAGTAAAGTATTACTGCACGGCGGCATCACTAGGCCAATTTCCAAAAGATTTAATGCTGAAATTGATCGGATTTCGTTCTGCAGTTTATGGCGACTAACAGATTTCTCTCCGACCAGAGAGAGATATCTGTCTCTTGATCGATCAGCCGCCAAAATCAATTAACCACTTCCCGACCGCCGTATGTACAATTGGCGGCCGGGAAGTGCACCCCGCAAGGACCGCCATATTGACAAATGGCGGCGGTCCTTGTAGGGGCATGGGCGGAGCGATCGCGTCATCCGTGACGCGATCCTCCGCCTCCGCCTGGCGCCGCTCACCCGCCGCAACATCCCGCCGGCCATACGGAAGCGCCGGCGGGATGTTAACCCGACGATCGCCGCATACCAAAGTGTATAATACACTTTGTAATGTTTACAAAGTGTATTATACAGGCTGCCTCCTGCCCTGGTGGTCCCAGTGTCCGAGGGACCACCAGGGCAGGCTGCAGCCACCCTAGTCTGCACCAAGCACACTGATTTTTTACCCCCCCTGCCCCAGATCGCCCACAGCACCCATCAGACCCCCCCCCTGCCCACCCCCCAGACCCCTGTTTGCACCCAATCACCCCCCTAATCACCCATCAATCACTCCCTGTCACTATCTGTCAACGCTATTTTTTTTTTATCCCCCCCCCCTGCCCACTGCTCCCTCCTGATCACCCCCCCCACCCCTCAGATTCTCCCCAGACCCCTAGACCCCCCCCCCCCCCATGTACTGTATGCATCTATCCCCCCTGATCACCTGTCAATCACCTGTCAATCGCCTGTCAATCACCCATCAATCACCCCCTGTCACTGCCACCCATCAATCAGCCCCTAACCTGCCCCTTGCGGGCAATCTGATCACCCCCCCACACCAATAGATCGCCCGCAGATCCGACATCAGATCACCTCCCAAATCCATTGTTTACATCTATTCTCTCCTCTAAACACCCACTAATTACCCATCAATCACCCATCAATCACCCCCTATCACCACCTGTCACTTTTACCTATCAGATCAGACCCTAATCTGCCCCTTGCGGGCACCCAATCACCCGCCCACACGCTCAGATTGCCCTCTGACCCCCCCTTATCAATTCACCAGTGCATTAATTACATCTGTTCTTCCCTGTAATAACCCACTGATCACCTGTCAATCACCTGCCAATCACCTATCACCCATCAATCACCCCCTGTCACTGCCACCCATCAATCAGCCCCTAACCTGCCCCTTGCGGGCAATCTGATCACCCACCCACACCATTAGATCGCCCGCAAACCCGCCGTCAGATTACCTCCCAAATGTATCGTTTACATCTGTTATCTTCTCTAAACACCCACTAATTACCCATCAATCACCCATCAATCACCCCCTATCACCACCTGTCACTGTTACCTATCAGATCAGACCCTAATCTGCCCCTTGCGGGCACCCAATCTCCCGCCCACACGCTCAGATTGCCCTCAGACCCCCCCTTCCTTATCAATTCGCCAGTGCATTAATTACATCTGTCCTTCCCTGTAATAACCCACTGATCACCTGTCAATCACCTGCCAATCACCTATCACCCATCAATCACCCCCTGTCACTGCCACCCAACAATCAGCCCCTAACCTGCCCCTTGCGGGCAATCTGATCACCCACCCACACAAATAGATCGCCCGCAGATCCGACATCAGATCACCACCCAAGCGCAGCGTTTACATCTATTCTCTCCTCTAAACACCCACTAATTACCCATCAATCACCCCCTATCACCACCTGTCACTGTTACCCATCAGATCAGACCCTAATCTGCCCCTTGCGGGCACCCAATCACCCGCCTACACGCTCAGATTGCCCTCAGACCCCCCCTTATCAATTCGCCAGTGCAATATTTACATCTGTCCTTCCCTGTAATAACCCACTGATCACCTGTCAATCACCTGCCAATCACCTATCACCCATCAATCACCCCCTGTCACTGCCACCCATCAATCACCCCCTGTCACTGCCACCCATCAATCACCCGCTGTCACTGCCACCCATCAATCAGCCCCTAACCTGCCCCTTGCGGGCAAACTGATCACCCACCCACACCAATAGATCGCCCGCAGATCCGACATCAGATCACCACCCAAGCGCAGTGTTTCCATCTATTCTCTACCCTAAACACCCACTAATTACCCATCAATCACCCCCTGTCACTGCTACCTATCAGATTAGACCCCTATCTGCCCCTAGGGCACTCAATCACCCGCCCACACCCTCAGAATGCCCTCAGACCCCAGCCCTGATCACCTCGCCAGTGCATTGCTTGCATCTATTCCCCCCTCTAATCACACCTTGAGACACCCATCAATCACCTCCTGTCACCCCCTAGCACACCTACCCATCAGATCAGGCCCCAATTTGCCCCGTGTGGGCTCCTGATCACTCGGCCAAACCCTCAGATCCCCCTCAGACCCCCTTCCGATCACCTCCCCAGTGCATTGATTGCATCTATTTTCCCCTCTAACCACCCCCTGAGACACCCATCAATCACCTCCTGTCACCCCCCTAGCACTCCTATCCATCAGATCAGGCCCAATACAACCTGTCATCTAAAAGGCCACCCTGCTTATGACCGGTTCCACAAAATTCGCCCCCTCATAGACCACCTGTCATCAAAATTTGCAGATGCTTATACCCCTGAACAGTCATTTTGAGACATTTGGTTTCCAGACTACTCACGGTTTTGGGCCTGTAAAATGCCAGGGCGGTATAGGAACCCCACAAGTGACCCCATTTTAGAAAAAAAGACACCCCAAGGTATTCTGTTAGGTGTATGACGAGTTCATAGAAGATTTTATTTTTTGTCAAAAGTTAGCGGAAATTAATTTTTATTGGTTTTTTTTCACAAAGTGTCATTTTTCACTAACTTGTGACAAAAAATAAAATCTTCTATGAACTCGCCATACACCTAACAGAATACCTTGGGGTGTCTTCTTTCTAAAATGGGGTCACTTGTGGGGTTCCTATACTGCCCTGGCATTTTAGGGCCCCTAAACCGCGAGGAGTAGTCTAGAAAACAAATGCTTCAAAATGATCTGTGAATAGGACGTTGGGCCCCTTAGCGCACCTAGGCTGCAAAAAAGTGTCACACATGTGGTACCGCCGTACTCAGGAAAAGTAGTATAATGTGTTTTGGGGTGTATTTTACACATACCCATGCTGGGTGGGATAAATTTCTATGTAAATGGACAATTGTGTGTAAAAAAATCAAACAATTGTCATTTACAGAGATATTTCTCCCACTTAGCATGGGTATGTGTAAAAATACACCCCAAAACGCATTATACTACTTCTCCTGAGTACGGCGGTACCACATGTGTGGCACTTTTTTACACCCTAAGTACGCTAAGGGGCCCAAAGTCCAATGAGTACCTTTAGGATTTCACAGGTCATTTTGCGACATTTGGTTTCAAGACTACTCCTCACGGTTTAGGGCCCCTAAAATGCCAGGGCAGTATAGGAACCCCACAAATGACCCCATTCTAGAAAGAAGACACCCAAAGGTATTCCGTACGGAGTATGGTGAGTTCATAGAAGATTTTATTTTTTGTCACAAGTTAGCGGAAAATGACACTTTGTGAAAAAAACTATTAAAATCAATGTCCGCTAACTTGTGACAAAAAAATAAAAACTTCTATGAACTCACCATACTCCTAACGGAATACCTTGGGGTGTCTTCTTTCTAAAATGGGGTCATTAGTGGGGTTCCTATACTGCCCTGGCATTTTAGGGGCCCTAAACCGCGAGGAGTAGTCTTGAAACAAAAATGACCTGTGAAATCCTAAAGGTACTCATTGGACTTTGGGCCCCTTAGTGCAGTTAGGGTGCAAAAAAGTGCCACACATGTGGTATCGCCGTACTCGGGAGAAGTAGTATAATGTGTTTTGGGGTGTATTTTTTACACATACCCATGCTGGGTGGGAGAAATACCTCTGTAAATGACAATCTTTTGATTTTTTTACACACAATTGTCCATTTACAGAGGTATTTCTCCCACCCAGCATGGGTATGTGTAAAAATACACCCCAAAACACATTTTACTACTTCTCCCGAGTATGGCGATACCACATGTGTGGCACTTTTTTGCACCCTAACTGCGCTAAAGGGCCCAAAGTCCAATGAGTACCTTTAGGATTTCACAGGTCATTTTGAGAAATTTCGTTTCAAGACTACTCCTCACGGTTTAGGGCCCCTAAAATGCCAGGGCAGTATAGGAACCCCACAAATGACCCCATTTTAGAAAGAAGACACCCCAAGGTATTCCGTTAGTAGTATGGCGAGTTCATAGAAGATTTTATTTTTTGTCACAAGTTAGCGGAAATTGATTTTAATTGTGTTTTTTCACAAAGTGTCATTTTCCGCTAACTTTTGACAAAAAATAAAATC